>NW_026600358.1:0-5000 GCF_029448725.1 Salvelinus fontinalis
GACATTAGCTGATGTACCAAGGGCTATATAAAAATAAACTTGAATTGATTGATATAAATGTTAATATAGACTACAGTTTGCCTGTATAACTGTCCATATAGACTACAGTTTTGTCTGTATAACTGTACAACGTAGACTACAGTTTGCCTGTATAACTGTCCCACATAGACTACAGTTTGCCTGTAAAATGCCCATATAGACTACAGTTTGCTGTATAACTGTCCATATAGACTACAGTTTGCCTGTATAACTGTCCATATAGACTACAGTTTGCCTGTATAACTGTCCATATAGACTACAGTTTGCCTTGATAACTGTCCATATAGACTACAGTTTGCCTGTATAACTGTCCAAATAGACTACAGTTTGCCTGTATAACTGTCCATATAGACTACAGTTTGCCTGTATAACTGTCCATATAGACCACAGTTTGCCTGTATAACTGTCATATGACCACAGTTTGCCTGTATAATGTCCATATAGACTACAGTTTGCCTGTTATAAATGTCCATTAGACTACAGTTTGCCTGTATAAATGTCCATATAGACTACAGTTTGCCTGTATAAATGTCCATATAGACTACAGTTTGCCTGTATAATGTCCATATAGACCACAGTTTGCCTGTATAAACTGTCCCATATAGACTACAGTTTGCCTGTATAACTGGGCTAAATTCATCACTCAAGGCCAGAACTAACAGTCTCATTCAATTGCAATAGCTTGTTGTTCAGGGTTCAAATGCCACTGGTACTTAGCATCATTAATGTTGCATGTTAAATTAGATTCCTTGTACCACTAGCGGCCAGAGACTACCTACGGGGTGAGTTGTACCACTCTCCTCCTCCTCTTCCTCCTCTTCTCCTTTCTTCTACATGCAGATTTGGGCTGTTATGAGCTGTCTGTTATGATTAATGACATAGAGAGATGACCTGCCCACTCCCCACGGTATGTACACACACACGCGCACGAGCACACACACGCATGTGCACGCACACACACGCATACGCATACGGGCGCACACACACATGCACACGCACATGCACGCACACGCACACGCACACACACGCACACACACACACACACGCGCGGCAGGCACACACACACACACACGGTTCAATATGATTGAGACATGGCGTGAACACGAGTAGAGACATGAAGAGACACACAGGGCCACGGGGGACTGCATATTGTCCCAGTGAAATGGAAGCATGACTTCCCAGTGAAATGGAAGCATATTGTCCAGTGAAATGGAAGCATGTTGTCCCAGTGAAATGGAAGCATGTTGTCCAGTGAAATGGAGCATGTTGTCCCAGTGAAATGGAAGCATGTTGTCCCAGTGAAATGGAAGCCGTTGTCCCAGTGAAATGGAAGCACGTTGTCCCAGTGAAATGGAAGCATGTTGTCCCAGTGAAATGGAAGCACGTTGTCCCAGTGAAATGGAAGCATGTTGTCCCAGTGAAATGGAGCATGTTGTCCCAGTGAAATGGAAGGATATTGTCCCAGTGAAATGGAAGCATGTTGTCCCAGTGAAATGGAGGCATGTTGTCCCAGTGAAATGGAAGCATGTTGTCCCAGTGAAATTTAAGCATATTGTCCCAGTGAAATAGAAGCATGTTGTCCCAGTGAAATGGAAGCATATTGTCCCAGGGAAACATAGAGAGTAACAGAGAGAGAGAGTAACAGAGAGAGAGAGTAACAGAGAGAGAGAGTAACAGGAGAGAGTAACATGGAGAGAGTAACATAGAGAGAGTAACAGGGAGAGAGAGTAACAGAGAGATAACAGAGAGAGAGAGAGAGTAACAGAGAGAGAGAGAGAGAGAGAGAGTAACAGAGAGAGTAACAGAGAGAGAGGAGTAACAGAGAGAGTAACAGAGAGAGTAACAGAGAGAGAGTAACAGAGAGAGAGAGATAACAGAGAGAGAGTAACAAGAGAGAGAGTAACAGAGAGTGTAAAATAGAGAGAGTAACAGAGAGAGAGAGAGAGAAACAGAGAGAGAGTAACAGAGAGAAGAGAGTAACAGAGAGAGTAACAGAGAGTAACAGAGAGAGAGTAACAGAGAGAGAGAGAGTAACAGAGAGGAGAGAGAGTAACAGAGAGTGTAACAGAGAGAGTAACAGAGAGAGAGTAACAGAGAGAGAGAGAGTAACAGAGGAGAGAGAGTAACAGAGAGAGTAACAGAGAGAGAGTAACAGAGAGAGAGAGAAACAGAGGAGAGTAACAGAGAGAGAGAGAGTAACAGAGAGAGTAACAGAGAGAGTAGCAGAGAGAGTAGCAGAGAGAGTAACAGAGAGAGTAACAGAGAGAGTAACAGAGAGAGAGTAACAAGAGAGTAACAGAGAGAGTAACAGAGAGAGTAACAGAGAGAGTAACAGAGAGAGAGAAACAGAGAGAGTAACAGAGAGAGAGAAACAGAGAGAGAGTAACAGAGAGAGTAGCAGAGAGAGTAACAGAGAGAGTAACAGAGAGAGAGAGAGTAACAGAGAGAGTAACAGAGAGAGTAACAGAGAGAGAGTAACAGAGAGAGTAACAGAGAGAGTAACAGAGAGATACAGAGAGACAGAGAGAGTAACAGAGAGAGAGAGAGTAACAGAGAGAGAGAGTAACAGAGAGAGTAACAGAGAGAGAGAGTAACAGAGAGAGTAACAGAGAGAGAGTAACAGAGAGAGTAACAGAGAGAGTAACAGAGAGAGTAACAGAGAGAGTAACAGAGAGAGTAACAGAGAGAGAGTAACAGAGAGAGAGAGAGTAACAGAGAGAGAGAGTAACAGAGAGAGTAACAGAGAGAGAGAGTAACAGAGAGAGTAACAGAGAGAGTAACAGAGAGAGAGTAACAGAGAGAGTAACAGAGAGAGTAACAGAGAGAGTAACAGAGAGAGTAACAGAGAGAGAGTAACAGAGAGAGAGAGAGTAACAGAGAGAGAGAGTAACAGAGAGAGTAACAGAGAGAGTAACAGAGAGAGAGAGAGAGTAACAGAGAGAGAGAGTAACAGAGAGAGTAACAGAGAGAGAGAGTAACAGAGAGAGTAACAGAGAGAGTAACAGAGAGAGAGTAACAGAGAGAGTAACAGAGAGAGTAACAGAGAGAGTAACAGAGAGAGAGAGAGTAACAGAGAGAGAGAGTAACAGAGAGAGTAACAGAGAGAGAGAGTAACAGAGAGAGTAACAGAGAGAGTAACAGAGAGAGTAACAGAGAGAGAAACAGAGAGAGTAACAGAGAGAGTAACAGAGAGAGTAACAGAGAGAGTAACAGAGAGAGAGAGAGTTACAGAGAGAGTAACAGAGAGAGTAACAGAGAGAGTAACAGAGAGAGTAACAGAGAGAGTAACAGAGAGAGAGAGAGTAACAGAGAGAGAGAGAGTAACAGAGAGAGTAACATAGAGAGTAACAGAGAGAGAGAGAGAAACAGAGAGAGTAACAGAGAGAGAGTAACAGAGAGAGAGAGAGTAACAGAGAGAGTAACAGAGAGAGAGTAACAGAGAGAGAGTAACAGAGAGAGAGAGAGTAACAGAGAGAGTAACAGAGAGAGTAACAGAGAGAGTAACAGAGAGAGTAACAGAGAGAGAGTAACAGAGTGTTGTGTCCCAAACTTCCAGGCAGTAGGATGGGAGAGAGAGAGAGTAACAGAGAGGACCGTTATGACTGAATAACACATTAACTAACATCATTCAGGATTCATACATTAGACATCTGGTCAACATCTAAAATGAATACGACCCGACCGTGTCCTTCAACTAGTGGTTATGAATAAAGTATAGTATTGAGTTTAACTCCTTCAATTCAAACATAATCACTTTAACTTTCTGTACTTTATCATTAACTTTCAAACAAATGTAATGTTTTCTCTTTCCAAAGTGTTCTACTATATTCCTGGCTGTGACTGACTGGCAGACAGTGTTTATATTCCCACTGGTGGACCTAATGTACAGTTACTGAAACGTACTGTCTCAACCAGAGGAGACATTAGGCCCTATGTGGCTTAATGGGGTCCTATGTGGCTTAATGGGGTCCTATGTGGCTTAATGGGCCTATGTGGCTTAATGGGGTCCTATGTGGCTTAATGGGGCAACATGTGGCTTAATGGGGCCCTATGTGGCTTAATGTGGCTCTATGTGGCTTAATGGGGCCCTTTGTGGCTTAATGGGGCAACATGTGGCTTAATGGGGCCCTATGTGGCTTAATGGGGCCCTATGTGGCTTAATGGGGCCCTTTGTGGCTTAATGGGGCAACATGTGGCTTAATGGGGCCCTTTGTGGCTTAATGGGGCAACATGTGGCTTAATGGGGCCCTATGTGGCTTAATGGGGCAACATGTGGCTTAATGGGGCAACATGTGGCTTAATGGGGCCCTTTGTGGCTTAATGGGGCAACATGTGGCTTAATGGGGCCTATGTGGCTCTATAGGGCTATATGGGACTCTGTGGGGCTATATGGGGCTCTGTGGGGCTATATGGGGCTCTGTCGGACTTTATGGATATATTTTTTATTTCACCTTTATTTAACCAGGTAGGCCAGTTGAGAACAAGTTCTCATTTACAACTGCGACCTGGCCAAGATAAAGCAAAGCAGTGTGACACATACAACAACACAGAGTTACACATGGAGTAAACAGACCTACAGTCAATAATACAATAGAAAAAGTCTATATACAGCGTGTGCAAATGAGGTAGGATAAGGGAGGCAAGGCAATAAATAGGCCGTAGTGGTGAAGTAATTACAGTATAGCAATTAAACACTGGAGTGACAGATGAATGTGCAAGTAGAGATACTGGGGTGCAAAGGAGCAAAAAATAATAAATACAGTATGGGGATGAGGTAGTTGGATGGGCTATTTACAGATGTGCTATGTACAGGTGCAGTGATCTGTGAGCTGCTCTGACAGCTGGTGCTTAAAGCTAGTGAGGGAGATATGAGTCTCCAGCTTCAGTGATTTTTGCAATTCGTTCCAGTCATTGGCAGCAGAGAACTGTAAGGAGAGGCGGCCAAAGGAGGAATTGGCTTT
>NW_026600358.1:10000-20000 GCF_029448725.1 Salvelinus fontinalis
GAGAAGAAAAGAGCACTAGAGGAGAAGAACAGAGCACTAGAGGAGAAGAACAGAGCACTAGAGGAGGTGAACAGAGCACTAGAGGAGAAGAACAGAGCACTAGAGGAGAAGAACAGAGCACTAGAGGAGAAGAACAGAGCACTAGAGGAGAAGAACAGAGCACTAGAGGAGACGAACAGAGCACTAGAGGAGAAGAAC
This sequence comes from Salvelinus fontinalis, assembly GCF_029448725.1. Lineage (NCBI taxonomy): Eukaryota > Metazoa > Chordata > Actinopteri > Salmoniformes > Salmonidae > Salvelinus > Salvelinus fontinalis. Next base: position 10,199 of record NW_026600358.1, read on the forward strand.
AGAGCACCAGAGGAGAACAGAGCACTAGAGGAGACGAACAGAGCACTAGAGGAGAAGAACAGAGCACTAGAGGAGAAGAACGGAGCACTAGAGGAGACGAACAGAGCACTAGAGGAGAAGAACAGAGCACTAGAGGAGAACAGAGCACTAGAGGAGAAGAACAGAGCACTAGAGAAGAACAGAGCACTGGAGGAGGAGAACAGAGCACTAGAGGAGAACAGAGCACTAGAGGAGGAGAACAGAGCACTAGAGGAGGAGAACAGAGCACTAGAGGAGAAGAATAGAGCACTAGAGGAGAAGAACAGAGCACTAGAGAAGAACAGAGCACTAGAGGAGAAGAACAGAGCACTAGAGGAGAACAGAGCACTAGAGGAGGAGAACAGAGCACTAGAGGAGAAGAACAGAGCACTAGAGAAGAACAGAGCACTAGAGGAGGAGAACAGAGCACTAGAGAAGAACAGAGCACTAGAGGAGAAGAACAGAGCACTAGAGAAGAACAGAGCACTAGAGGAGAAGAACAGAGCACTAGAGGAGAACAGAGCACTAGAGGAGGAGAACAGAGCACTAGAGGAGAAGAACAGAGCACTAGAGAAGAACAGAGCACTAGAGGAGGAGAACAGAGCACTAGAGAAGAACAGAGCACTAGAGGAGGAGAACAGAGCACTAGAGGAGAAGAACAGAGCACTAGAGGAGAACAGAGCACTAGAGGAGAAGAACAGAGCACTAGAGGAGAAGAACAGAGCACTAGAGAAGAACAGAGCACTAGAGGAGAAGAACAGAGCACTAGAGGAGAAGAACAGAGCACTAGAGGAGAAGAACAGAGCACTAGAGGAGAAGAACAGAGCACTAGAGGAGAAGAACAGAGCACTAGAGGAGAAGAACAGAGCACTAGAGGAGAAGAACAGAGCACTAGAGGAGAAGAACAGAACACTAGAGGAGAAGAACAGAGCACTAGAGGAGAAGAACAGAGCACTAGAGGAGAAGAACAGAGCACTAGAGGAGAAGAACAGAGCACTAGAGGAGGTGAACAGAGCACTAGAGGAGGTGAACAGAGCACTAGAGGAGGTGAACAGAGCACTAGAGGAGAAGAACAGAGCACTAGAGGAGAAGAACAGAGCACTAGAGGAGGAGAACAGAGCACTAGAGGAGAAGAACAGAGCACTAGAGGAGACGAACAGAGCACTAGAGGAGAAGAACAGAGCACTAGAGGAGACGAACAGAGCACTAGAGGAGACGAACAGAGCACTAGAGGAGAAGAACAGAGCACTAGAGGAGGAGAACAGAGCACTAGAGGAGAAGAACAGAGCACTAGAGGAGAAGAACAGAGCACTAGAGGAGAAGAACAGAGCACTAGAGGAGAAGAACAGAGCACTAGAGGAGAAGAACAGAGCACTAGAGGAGAAGAACAGAGCACTAGAGGAGAAGAACAGAGCACTAGAGGAGAAGAACAGAGCACTAGAGGAGAAGGTGAGAAAGATGACATGTGACACAGCACAACCCATTAGAGAGCTGGCCACTCTCCCAGAGAAGTCTGCAGAACAGCCCAACTCAGACCCTGACCATAGCATCGACATCACAGAAGAACAGACAAATGAAGAACCCCAAACCCAGGGGATCCCACCCCCCCTGTCAGCCACCCTGATAGCCCTCCTGAACCCCCCCCCCCACCCCCCCACACACACACACACACACACACACTAAGGACATACACAAGCCACAGATTGTACTCCTCAAAGGGGAAATATATACAAGAAAATAAACTTTTCCCAAACACAGATTGTCTAAACTCTGGTGTCCAAACACCCAGCGCGCCCTAGACCTTCTGTCTGAGGACCAACTAAGGTCACTCAGCCACATGATAATACACACAGGCACAAACCACCTGAGAACATAGCAGGAAAGGGTGGCCACAGCACTCAAGGGAGTTATTGAAAAAGCTTCTTCCACTTTCCCCAACGCACAAGTGGTTATCTCCACCCTGCTATCACGAAAATACGTCCACCCTGCTACCATACAGTGGGTAAATGCAAGTATTTCCCGTGACTGTGACACAAAACCAACTATCTACCTGGCCCACCACTCCACCCTGGACTTGAACATCCTCTATGACCAGGTCCACCTCTACAAGGCAGCAGTGCCCACCTTCGCCCGGACTCTAAAGGACATCGCTCTCGACCGCAGTCCCAACACTTCACACAGGAGAAACAGATCAACAAACACTCTCTCAGACCTGTGGGACTTCTCCCCGGACCCACACCTAGAGGACCCACGCCGAGAGGACCCACACCTAGAGGACCCACACCTAGAGGACCCACACCGAGAGGACCCACACCTAGAGGACCCACACCTAGAGGACCCACACCTAGAGGACCCACACCTAGAGGACCCACACTTAGAGGTACCACGCCGAGAGGACCCACACCTAGAGGACCCACACCTAGAGGACCCACACCTAGAGGACCCACACCTAGAGGACCCACACCTAGAGGACCCACACCGAGAGGACCCACACTGAGAGGACCCACACTTAGAGGACCCACACCTAGAGGACCCACGCCTAGAGGACCCACACCGAGAGGACTCACACCTAGAGGACCCACACTTAGAGGACCCACACCTAGAGGACCCACGCCTAGAGGACCCACGCCGAGAGGACCCACACCTAGAGGACCCACACCTAGAGGACCCACGCCGAGAGGTCCTACATCCAGACCACAGCAAGACCAGCCACATCCACACCCCCACCACAACCAATTAATACCCCTCCAAACCATCCATGCCCACACCCCATATACGCCCACTCAGATCAGACATATGCTCCTCCTGCCCACCCCATGCCCCCCACTCCAGCAAACAGGGCCTCACTAGCCCAAGCCAATGGCATGTACCAGATGCTCAGCAGGCTCTAATCACAATTACTGGCCTGAGGCCAAACCACACGACCAACAACATTGGACACTTTATGGAACACAAAGCCTTAACTATCTCATCCTGGAATATCTGAGGCCTGAGGTCATCTGCCTTTGGCCTAAAGAGCAGGAACCTGGACTTCATCAAAGAAATCAGAAATATAGACATTGTCATCCTACAAGAAACATGGTATAGAAGAGACGGACCCACTGGTTGCCCTTTAAATTACAAAGAGCTGGTAGACCCATCCACCAAACTACCAGGTGTGAAACTGGGAAGGGACTCAGGGGGTATGCTAATTTGGTAGAGAGCAGAACTAACTCACTCTATTAAATTAATCAAAACAAGAACATTTTACATTTGGCTAGAAATTCTAAAGGAAATGATCTTGAACCGCTGTCTCTGCCTGACCTGCTCTCCTCTCTTGACTAGGATCCTCTGCCTCTGACCCTATTACAGGGGCTGAGTCACTGGCTTACTAGTGCTCTTCCATGCCGTCCCTAGGAGGGGTGCGTCACTTGAGAGGGCTGAGTCACTGACGGGATATTCCTGGTGCGGTGGAGGAGATCTTCATGGACTATACTCAGCCTTGTGTAACGGTCCTGACCTGTTTTATGTTGTTTTTGTATGTGTTTATGGTCAGGGCGTGTGTTTTGGGTGGGCAGTCTATGTTTTGTATTTCTAGGTTGGTTTTTGTGTTCGGCCTGGTATGATTCTCAATTAGAGACAGGTGTGTATCGTTTGTCTCTAATTGAGAGTCATACTAAGGCAGCCAGGGTTTCACTGGGGTTTTGTGGGTGTTTGTTCCTGTGTCCACACATGGACAGTTGAAGGTTAGTCACGTTTGTTGTTTTGTAGTGTTGTAGTGTCTTGTTTGCTGGATTCATTAAAAGATGGCTTATTTCCCTCAATCCGCATCTTGGTCCTATCCATGCTCCTCCTCGTTTGAGGAGGAGAACAACATTGACTGCCTTTACAGAAACACCCACCATAACAGGACCAAGCGGATTGAGGAGAGAGAAAAAGAACTAAGGCACTGGACACAGGAGGAATGGTCTTGGGAGATCATGGACGGAAAGGGACCCTGGGGAAGGTTTGGAGAGAATCGCCGCTCTCGGGAGGAGAGGAAGGCAGCCACAGCCCAGGAGCGCTGGTATGAGGAGGCAGCACATAGGAGAGGCCGGAAGCCCGAGAGGCTCACCCAAAAATTTCTTGGGGGGGGGGGCTAAAGGGGAGTGTGGCGAAGCCGGGTTGGATACCTGAGCCAACTCCCCGGGCTTGCCGTGGAGTAAGAGGGCGTCGTACTGGTCAGACACCGTGTTATGCGGTAAAGCGCACGGTGTCCCCAGTACGCGTGCTTAGCCCAGTGCGGGCTATTCCACCTTGCCGCACTGGGAGGGCTAGGTTGGGCATCGAGCCGAGTGCCATGAAGCCGGCCCAACGTATCTGGTCTCCAGTACGTCTCCTCGGGCCGGCGTACATGGCACCAGCCTTACAGGTGGTGTCCCCGGTTCGCCTGCATAGCCCAGTGCGGGCTATTCCACCTCGCCGCACTGGCAGGGCTACGGGGACCATTCAACCTGGTAAGGTTGGGGAGGCTCGGTGCTCAAGAGCACGTGTCCTCCTTCATGGTCCGGTATATCCGGCGCCACCTTCCCACCCCAGCTCAGTACCACCAGTGCCTACACCACGCACCAGGCTTCCAGTGCATCTCCAGAGCCCTGTTCCTCTTCCACCCACTCTCCCTATGGTGCGTGTCTCCAGCCCGGTACCTCCAGTTCCGGTACCACGCACCAGGCCTAGAGTGCGCCACGAGAGTCCAGTGTGCCCAGTTCCTGTTCCCCGCACTCGCCCTGAGGTGCGTGCCCTCAGCCCGGTACCTCCAGTTCCGGTACCACGCACCAGGCCTATAGTGCGTCTCAGCCGGCCAGAGCCGTCCTGCCATGACCAGCCAGAGCCGTCCTGCCATGACCAGCCAGAGCCGTCCTGCCATGACCAGCCAGAGCCGTCCTGCCATGACCAGCCAGAGCCGTCCTGCCATGACCAGCCAGAGCCGTCCTGCCATGACCAGCCAGAGCCGTCCTGCCATGACCTGCCAGAGCCGTCCTGCCATGACCTGCCAGAGCCGTCCTGCCATGACCTGCCAGAGCCGTCCTGCCATGACCTGCCAGAGCCGTGCAGCCAGGACCTGCCGGAGTCCCTCAGCCCGGACCTGCCGGAGTCCCTCAGCCCGGACCTGCCGGAGTCCCTCAGCCCGGACCTGCCGGAGTCCCTCAGCCCGGACCTGCCGGAGTCCCTCAGCCAGGACCTGCCGGAGTCCCTCAGCCAGGACCTGCCGGAGTCCCTCAGCCAGGACCTGCCGGAGTCCCTCAGCCAGGACCTGCCGGAGTCCCTCAGCCAGGACCTGCCGGAGTCCCTCAGCCAGGACCTGCCGGAGTCCCTCAGCCAGGACCTGCCGGAGTCCCTCAGCCAGGACCTGCCGGAGTCCCTCAGCCAGGACCTGCCGGAGTCCCTCAGCCAGGACCTGCCGGAGTCCCTCAGCCAGGACCTGCCGGAGTCCCTCAGCCAGGACCTGCCGCCCCTTATCCCGGTGCTGCCCCTTATCCCGGTGCTGCCCCTTATCCCGGTGCTGCCCCTTATCCCGGTGCTGCCCCTTATCCCGGTGCTGCCCCTTATCCCGGTGCTGCCCCTTATCCCGGTGCTGCCCCTTCATTTAGGTGGTGTTAGTGGGAGGGTGGTCAATGGGAGGGGGATAAAGAAGCGGGGATTGATTATGGTGGGGTGGGGACCTCGCCCTCAGCCTGAGCCACCACCGTGGACAGACGCCCACCCAGACCCTCCCCTGGACTTTGTGCTGGTGCGCCCGGCGTTCGCACCTTGAGGGGGGGGTTCTGTAACGGTCCTGACCTGTTTTATGTTGTTTTTGTATGTGTTTATGGTCAGGGCGTGTGTTTTGGGTGGGCAGTCTATGTTTTGTATTTCTAGGTTGGTTTTTGTGTTCGGCCTGGTATGATTCTCAATTAGAGACAGGTGTGTATCGTTTGTCTCTAATTGAGAGTCATACTAAGGCAGCCAGGGTTTCACTGGGGTTTTGTGGGTGTTTGTTCCTGTGTCCACACATGGACAGTTGAAGGTTAGTCACGTTTGTTGTTTTGTAGTGTTGTAGTGTCTTGTTTGCTGGATTCATTAAAAGATGGCTTATTTCCCTCAATCCGCATCTTGGTCCTATCCATGCTCCTCCTCGTTTGAGGAGGAGAACAACATTGACTGCCTTTACACCTTGTCTCAAGGTAGTAAGTAGGTGGTCTGTTGATGTCCCTCTAGTGGTGTGGGGACTATACTCAGCCTTGTCTCAGGGTAGTAAGTAGGTGGTCTGTTGATGTCCCTCTAGTGGTGTGGGGACTATACTCAGCCTTGTCTCAAGGTAGTAAGTAGGTGGTCTGTTGATGTCCCTCTAGTGGTGTGGGGACTATACTCAGTCTTGTCTCAGGGTAGTAAGTAGGTGGTCTGTTGATGTCCCTCTAGTGGTGTGGGGACTATACTCAGCCTTGTCTCAAGGTAGTAAGTAGGTGATCTGTTGATGTCCCTCTAGTGGTGTGGGGGGGGGGGGGCTGTGCTTTGGCAAAGTGGGTGGGGTTATATCCTGCCTGGTGGCCTGCTCCTCGGTTATCGTCGGACTGAATCACAGTGTCCCCTGACCCCCCCGTCCCGTCCCCGTCCCAGCCTCCAGTGTCTATGCTGCAGTATGTTCCCGGGGGGCGAGGGTCAGTCTGTTATATCTGGTGAAATTCTCCTCTTTTATCTGGTGCCCTGTGTGAATTTAAGTAATACTCCCTCTAATTATCTCTCCCTCCCCTCCTGGAGGACCTGAGCCCTAGGACCATGCATCAGAGCTACCTGGCCTGATGACTCCGGGCTGTCCCCAGTCCATCTGGTCATGCTGCTGCTCCAGTTTCAACTGTTCTGCCTGCGGCTATGGAGCCCTGACCTGTTCACTGGACGTGCTACCTTGTCCAATACCTGCTGTTTGATGATTATCTGGTCATCGCGGTGGTGGTAGTACAGGTCTACTCATCTCTCCTAAACTGAGATTTTCTCTTTTCTCCCTCTCACACCTGTCCATCTCCTCATTTGATTCCATGCTATCACTGTCACTTGTCCACTCAAGCTTAACATTATTGTCATCTATCACCCACCAGGTGCCCTTGGAGAGTTCCTCAATGAGCTTGACACCTTGATAAGCACATTTTCGGACGATAGCTCACTGCTTTTTGTACTTGGCGACTTCAACCTTCCGACATCTGCTTTCGATTAATTCATTAATAAATACTTTTTTGGTAATATGATATCCAATTTGCAGTTACAGTCTTGTCCCATCGCTGCAACTCCCGTACGGACTCGGGAGAGGCGAAGGTCGAGAGCCATGCATCCTCCGAAACACGACCCCGGAATCCAGCCGCACCAAAGGAAACACGGTACAGCTGGCGACCAAAGGAAACACGGTACAGCTGGCGACCAAAGTCAGTGTTTATGCGCCCTGCTGCCAAAAGGAGTCACTAGAGCACAATGGGACAAGGACATGCCAGCAGGTCAAACCTTCCCCTAACCTGTAACCAATTGTACGCCACCTCATGGGTCTCCCAGTTGCGGCCGGCTGCGGCACAGCCCGGGATTGAACCCGGATCTGTAGTGACGCCTCTAACACTACTGCTGCACCACTCAGGAGGCCTCTTCGATTCATTTCTTTCTTTCCAACTCTCTTATTTTTACTTTTTACCTTTATTTTACTAGGCAAGTCAGTTAAGAACAAATTCTTATTTTACAAAGAAGGCCTAGGAACAGTGGGTTAACTGCCTTGTTCAGGGGCAGAACAACAGATTTTTACCTTGTCAGCTCAGGGATTCAATCTTCAACCTTTCGGTTACTAGTCCAACACTCTAACCACTGGGTTACCTGCTGCCCCGAACTCTCTCTTTCCCCACAAAACAGGGCTGGAATGGAGGACAACTAAACTTCCGGAGGACCTATCATCCTTTCACTCCCTCCTCTCTACTTTCTCTTCCTCTGTATCTGCTGCTAAAGCCACTTTCTACCACTCTAAATGTCAAGCTTCTGCCTCTCACCCTAGAAAATTATTTCCCACCTTCTCTCCCTACTTATTCCTCCACCTCCTCTCCCTCCCTCCTCCCTCTCTGTGGACGTCTTTGTCAACCACTTTGAAAAAAAGTTTGACAACATCCGCTACTCATTCACTCAGCCTATTGAGTCCACTGGTCTCACTCACACAGAACTAGGCCATCTCCACTTTTCTCTATATACCAAGTCACTTGGCGCCGTCATATCCTCACATGGTCTCTCCTATCATTGCTATGTGGATGACAATGAACTACTTTTCTCCTTCCCCCCTTCTGATACCCAGGTGGTGACATGCATCTCTGCATGCCTGGCAGATATCTCAACTTGGATGTCGGCCCATCACCTCTAGCTCAACCTCTACAAGACAGAACTGCTCTTCCTACAGGGAAGGCTTGCCCGCTCAAAGACCTCTCCATCACGGTTGACAACTCCTCAGTGTCGCCCTCCCAGAGTGCAAAGACCCTTGACTCTGGACAACACCCGTTCTCTTCAAACATCGAAGCTCTTGCAGGTTCATGCTTTACAACATCCGTAGATTTTTTTCCCCTCACCAATGTACACACAATATCCCAGAATGACAAAGAAAAAACAGGTTTATACATTTCTTAGCACATTTATAAGAAATAAAAACCAGAAATACCTTATTTAGTATTCAGACCCTTTGCTATGAAACTCGAAATTGAGCTCAGGTGCATCCTGTTTCCATTGATCATGAGACGTTTCTACAACTTGATTGGAGTCCACCCTGTGGTAAATTAAATTGATTGGACATGATTTGGAAAGGCACACATCTGTCTATATAAAGTTCTCAACCTTCGCCTCTCCTGAGTCCGTATGAGAGTTGCAGTGATGGGACAAGACTGGGAGCCAATCTGGGAGAAAAAGGGGTAAAAAGTACTACAAAAAAAAGAAGGGAAAAAAATTATATTTCAAAAAACGTGTTTTTGCCTTGTAATTATGGGGTATTGTGATGTCATTAGGGGGTATTGTGATGTCATTATGGGGTATTGTGTGTAGATTGATGAGGGGGGAAAAACTATTTAATCCATTTAAAAATAAAGGCTGGTACGTAACAAAATGTAGAAAAAGTCAAGGGGTCTGAATTCTTTCCGAATGTATTGATAATGGTAGTGGGGTATTGATAGTGGTAGTGGGGTATTGGTAATGGTAGTGGGGTATTGATAGTGGTAGTGGGGTATTGATAGTGGTAGTGGGGTATTGGTAGTGGTAGTGGGGTACTGATAGTGGTAGTGGGGTATTGATAATGGTTTGTGGGATATTGGTCATGATAGTGGGGTATTGATAATGGTAGTGGGGTATTGGTATTGGTAGTGGGGTATTGGTAATGGTAGTGGGGTATTGGTATTGGTAATGGTTTTGGTAATGTTAGTGGGGTAATGGTAATGGTAATGGTAGCGGGGTAATGGTATTGGTAGTGGGTTAGCTAACCTTGTAAGGATACACATTTCAGTCCCATTCCATATCCTATTTCCCTTACACATAACCCTAACCCGTACTCTTACCTTAACCCTAACCCTAACACCAACCCTAGCTCCTAACCCTAACCCTAGCTCCTAACCCTAGATCTTAACCCCAGCTCTTAACCCTAGCTCCTACCTCGAACCTTTTTGTTCGTTGTGGTCCCCACAAGAATAGTTAAACACGTCCACACACACACACACACACACACACACCCTTCAGCTGTCTCCCTAAGCCTGGCCCCTCACCTGTCGATCCCTGTCTCTGTCTCCACCTC
>NW_026600358.1:25000-106802 GCF_029448725.1 Salvelinus fontinalis
ATTGACTACACCGTGAACTGCCGTGGTTAGCCACCCATGCTATTGACTACACCGTGAACTGACGCGGTTAGCCACCCATGCTATTGACTACACCGTGAACTGCCGTGGTTAGCCACCCATGCTATTGACTACACCGTGAACTGACGCGGTTAGCCACCCATGCTATTGACTACATCGTGAACTGACGCGGTTAGCCACCCATGCTATTGACTACACCGTGAACTGCCGTGGTTAGCCACCCATGCTATTGACTACACCGTGAACTGACGCGGTTAGCCACCCATGCTATTGACTACACCGTGAACTGCCGTGGTTAGCCACCCATGCTATTGACTACACCGTGAACTGCCGTGGTTAGCCACTCATGCTATTGACTACACCGTGAACTGCCATGGTTAGCCACCCATGCTATTGACTACACCGTGAACTGCCGTGGTTAGCCACTCATGCACACGTGGTCCTGAACCTCAGAGCTACAGTATAGTCGGATTGAAAGGCACAATCTGGGATATTTACAGGCATTTTATTACTTTTAGTAACATGTAATGTACATATCTCCAGCCCAATTCCCCCAGTTTAAGTGGCAGGGCTGCCGATTGATGTGGAATACCAAATCCCCGATCGTAGTTTTACCAAGCGAACCCCACACACCAATTGGTTTGAATCATAAGCCATATAACCACCATGACATTGGCCTCCTTCAGTCTGCCCTAACACACACACACACACACACACACACACACACACACACACACACACACACACACACACACACACACACACACACACACTTTCACTAATCTGACAATGAGTGGGTGTTGAGTTCTAACCAGTAAAAGGCCTAAAGGTTATTTCATTTGACAGAGAAAGCAGTGTGGCGGCAGGGTGTTGTTTTTCAGGGGAGTGGAGGACAATAAACTGGTGCTGCGGCGTCTCTCTCTCTCTGTCTCTGTCTCTGTCTCTGTCTCTGTCTCTGTCTCTGTCTCTGTCTCTGTCTCTGTCTCTCTCTCTCTCTCTCTCTCTCTCTCTCTCTCTCTCTCTCTCTCTCTCTGTCTCTCTCTGTCTCTCTCTGTCTCTCTCTCTCTCTCTCTATCTCTCTCTCTCAGTCTCTCTATCAATTCAATTCAAGGGGCTTTATTAACATATGTTAACATTGCTAAAGCAAGTGACAAGTGACGTAGATAATATACAAAAGTGAAATAAACAATAAAAATTCTCAGTAAACATTACACTCACAGAAATTCCAAAAGAATAAAGACATTACAAATGTCATATGTATATATACAGTGTTGTAACGATGTACAAATGGTTAAAGTACAAAAGGGCAAATAAATAAGCATAAATATGGGTTGTAATTACAATGGTGTTTGTTCTTCACTGGTTGACCTTTTCTTGTGGCAACAGGTCACAAATCTTACTGCTGTGATGGCACACTGTGATATTTCACCCAGTAGATATGGGAGTTTTTCAAAATCAGGTTTGTTTTCGAATTCTTTGTGGGTCTGTGTAATCTGAGGGAAGTATTACACACCGCCTACGGCGGCCTTTCTCAATAGCAAGGCTATGCTCACAGAGTCTGTGTTCTGCCACTGTGTACTCTCTGTTTAGGGCCAAATAGCATTCTAATTTGCTCAGTTTTTTTGTTAATTCTTTCCAATGTGCCAAGTAATTATCTTTTTGTTTTCTCATGATTTGGTTGGGTCTAATTGTGTTGATGTCCTGGGGCTCTGTGGGGTGTGTTTGTGAACAGAGCCCCAGGACCAGCTTGGTTAGGGGACTCTTCTCCAGGTTCATCTCTCTGTCTCTGTCTCTGTCTCTGTCTCTGTCTCTGTCTCTCTCTGTCTCTCTCTCTGTCTGTCTTTATGAGTTTTCCGTGGAGCTGCAGAAAGCAGTGACTACGTATTGACTGACGCCCTCCGGGAGGCTGCCTGCCAGTTGGTGGAGTGTGTGTTTATGTGTGTCTGTGAGGTCGTGGGATTGGTGAGGTGTTTCCCTCTAGGGGCCTGCGTGCAGTCTGTCTGTCTGCTCCCAACCACAGCTCAGACCACAGAACCACCACATCACTAACCAACAGACATACCCTCTCTCTCTCTCTCTCTCCCTGTTCTCTCTCACTCTCTCCCTGTTCTCTCTCACTCTCTCCCTGTTCTCTCTCACTCTCTCCCTGTTCTCTCTCACTCACACACACACACACACACACGGACACACACGGACACACACGGACACACACGGACACACACGGACACACACGGACACACACGGACACACACGGACACACACACACACACACACACACACACACACACACACACACACACACACACACACACACACACACACACACACACACACACACACACACACAGAGTCTCTCTAACAAGTGTAATACGTTACACACATGTTATTGTAATACTAACACAGTGTAGTAAAACACATTCTCACCTCCTTCTTTACTAGATAGTTTAAACAGCTTTACACTTCTGTCAATACAGCCCCTAAGACGCTTGCACATCCTTTGAATATGAGACAGTGAGTTCATTCCCCACATCACAGCTAGAGCCCCACAACAGACACAGGCAGCGCAAACAACAGGAGGTCCGAGACACGCGGCCTCACTCCCCGAGTCCCCGTCACCCAGCTGCACAATATGGCACTGTGAGTGACTGTGTGTGTGTGTGTGGGTGTGGGTGTGGGTGTGTGTGTGTGTGTGTGTGTGTGTGTGTGTATGTGTGTGGGTGTGTGTGCGCGCCTGTCTGTCTATCTGTCTGTGTGTGTGTTTGGCCTGATTATGTCTCTGAATGTTGGATTATAGAGATTATAGAGCCACACCCACCTGACCCTGGCCTTGACACTATCAAACATACCCCCTACCCACCTGACCCTGGCCTTGACACTATCAAACATACCCCCTACCCACCTGACCCTGGCCTTGACACTATCAAACATACCCCCTACCCACCTGACCCTGGCCTTGACACTATCAAACATACCCCCTACCCACCTGACCCTGGCCTTGACACTATCAAACATACCCCCTACCCACCTGACCCTGGCCTTGACACTATCAAACATACCCCCTACCCACCTGACCCTGGCCTTGACACTATCAAACATACCCCCTACCCACCTGACCCTGGCCTTGACACTATCAAACATACCCCCTACCCACCTGACCCTGGCCTTGACACTATCAAACATACCCCCTACCCACCTGACCCTGGCCTTGACACTATCAAACATACCCCCTACCCACCTGACCCTGGCCTTGACACTATCAAACATACCCCCTACCCACCTGACCCTGGCCTTGACACTATCAAACATACCCCCTACCCACCTGACCCTGGCCTTGACACTATCAAACATACCCCCTACCCACCTGACCCTGGCCTTGACACTATCAAACATACCCCCTACCCACCTGACCCTGGCCTTGACACTATCAAACATACCCCCTACCCACCTGACCCTGTCATCGTCCCTGATCCGTGACCCCTTTTTGTCCTTACTGAGCATGTCACATCAGGACTGAACGTGTCACAGCAACATTGTGAGCATCATCAATATCCCGAGTGCGTCATCGTTCCACTTCATTATCATCAAAGAGGTTCCTTGAAACACTGGCTCTCTGCTACAACACTACCTCATCAATACTCTGGCTTTCCATGCGCTCATGGAAGAGTGTTTTGACTCTCCCCTCTCTCTGACTCGCCCTCTGTCTCCCCTCTCTCTAACTGGCCCTCTGTCTCCCCTCTCTCTGAGTCGCCCTCTGTCTCCCCTCTCTCTGACTCGCCCTCTGTCTCCCCTCTCTCTGAGTCGCCCTCTGTCTCCCCTCTCTCTGACTCGCCCTCTGTCTCCCCTCTCTCTGACTCGCCCTCTGTCTCCCCTCTCTCTGACTCGCCCTCTGTCTCCCCTCTCTCTGACTCGCCCCCTGTCTCCCCTCTCTCTGACTCGCCCTCTGTCTCCCCTCTCTCTGACTCGCCCTCCGTCTCCCCTCTCTCTGACTCGCCCTCTGTCTCCCCTCTCTCTGACTCGCCCTCTGTCTCCCCTCTCTCTGACTCGCCCTCTGTCTCCCCTCTCTCTGACTCTCCTGTCCTTGTTCTCTCCTTTTCTCTCATTCTCTCGTTCTCTATCTCTCCCCATCTCTCTCTCCCTCTGTCTCTCCTCATTCTTTGTGTCCCCTCTCCCCTCTCTATCTTCCTCTGTCTCCCCTCATTATCTCTGTCCCTCTCTCTCTTTCTCTCTCTCCCTCCCTCTCTCTCTCCCTCTGTCTCCCCTCATTCTCTCTCCTCCTCTCTCTCTCTCTCCCTCTCTCTCTCTTTCTCTCTCGCCCTCTCCCTCTGGGGACCTCCAAGAACAGAGGCCCCCCAGGTCTGGTGTCTCCTTTGCCCAGAGATGTGAGCCCCAACCCGGCCAAGGTCTACAAACAAGCTGGGTCTAACTCCCCAGACTACAGAGTTTGCCTGGTCACCACACTCCCATCCCCCCTTCAATGGGCATTCTGATGGTACCGATGAAGTATAGAGGGAATAATAAAACAAGAACTGAACTAGTGACTTCCTGCTGGGAATCCTGCTATGGTGTTCAGCAATGTGTGTTACACTAATACATCTCCCCCCTTGTGTTTCCTCTTCTATAGGATTCTTTTCATTGTGTTTGTGTATTGGTGCTCAAAGGGTAAGTGTGTCAATGTTCATCCCTGAGGACTTCCTAAAGGAGACACACAGAGAGGAGGACGAAGAGGAAGACGAGCTCTTCAGCTGAGACCTGTGTGAATGACTACCCTGCTGAGGTTTGCCCATCAGTCTGGGAGTTTCTCACAAACTTCTTCAAATGAATGAGTCACAGGCACAGCTCAAGACGTCTCTGTGAAGCAAAGGTGACGTAATGTTGGAGGCACAACGCTTGGATGCCTCTGCCAAAATATCAGGCCTGCCAATGGCAAACAGGAGAAAACACAGATACACTGGTTAATTCAGTTTGGGCCTGGAGCCCTGGGAACAGTTTGGGCATGGAGCCCTGGGTACAGCTTGGGCCTGGAGCCCTGGGAACAGTTTGGGCCTGGAGCCCTGGGCACAGCTTGGGCCTGGAGCCCTGGGCACAGCTTGGGCCTGGAGCCCTGGGAACAGTTTGGGCCTGGAGCCCTGGGAACAGTTTGGGCCTGGAGCCCTGGGCACAGTTTGGGCCTGGAGCCCTGGGCACAGTTTGGGCCTGGAGCCCTGGGCACAGCTTGGGCATGGAGCCCTGGGCACAGTTTGGGCATGGAGCCCTGGGCACAGTTTGGGCCTGGAGCCCTGGGCACAGTTTGGGCCTGGAGCCCTGGGCACAGCTTGGGCATGGAGCCCTGGGCACAGCTTGGGCATGGAGCCCTGGGCACAGTTTGGGCCTGGAGCCCTGGGCACAGCTTGGGCCTGGAGCCCTGGGCACAGTTTGGGCCTGGAGCCCTGGGCACAGCTTGGGCATGGAGCCCTGGGCACAGCTTGGGCCTGGAGCCCTGGGCACAGTTTGGGCATGGAGCCCTGGGCACAGCTTGGGCCTGGAGCCCTGGTCACAGCTTGGGCCTGGAGCCCTGGGCACAGCTTGGGCCTGGAGCCCTGGGCACAGTTTGGGCCTGGAGCCCTGGGCACAGTTTGGGCCTGGAGCCCTGGGCACAGCTTAGGCATGGAGCCCTGGGCACAGCTTGGGCATGGAGCCCTGGGCACAGTTTGGGCCTGGAGCCCTGGGCACAGCTTGGGCCTGGAGCCCTGGGCACAGTTTGGGCCTGGAGCCCTGGGCACAGCTTGGGCATGGAGCCCTGGGCACAGCTTGGGCCTGGAGCCCTGGGCACAGTTTGGGCATGGAGCCCTGGGCACAGCTTGGGCCTGGAGCCCTGGGCACAGCTTGGGCCTGGAGCCCTGGGCACAGCTTGGGCCTGGAGCCCTGGGCACAGTTTGGGCCTGGAGCCCTGGGCACAGTTTGGGCCTGGAGCCCTGGGCACAGTTTGGGCCTGGAGCCCTGGGCACAGCTCTCTTTGCGGGTGCATTATGACCCCCCTGCCCCCTAAGACAACCCAGATCTAGACACACTGCATGGCCCCATTTGCAGATATCTCAACTTTGAAACCATCTCAGGTCCAGTTATTCTCAGTGGATTAGTTTCCTATGAAACAGAGTTTGTTTCTGTTCTTCTCTGTTGAGCCCTTTGATTGATAATGACCATGTGATTCCTGCCAAACAGGCTTTAGAGTCAGAAGTGGAGAAGTGTTTTAGCGTTGTGTTTCAGCATTGTGTCCAGTTCACACGGACACTTCCAGCCCATGTCCAGTTCACACGGACACTTCCAGCCCATGTCCAGTTCACACGGACACTTCCAGCCCATGTCCAGAACACACGGACACTTCCAGCCCATATCCAGTTCACACGGACACTTCCAGCCCATGTCCAGTTCACACGGACACTTCCAGCCCATGTCCAGAACACACGGACACTTCCAGCCCATGTCCAGTTCACACGGACACTTCCAGCTCATGTCCAGAACACACGGACACTTCCAGCCCATATCCAGAACACACGGACACTTCCAGCCCATATCCAGTTCACACGGACACTTCCAGCCCATATCCAGTTCACACGGACACTTCCAGCCCATGTCCAGTTCACACTGACACTTCCAGCCCATGTCCAGAACACACGGACACTTCCAGCCCATATCCAGTTCACACGGACACTTCCAGCCCATATCCAGTTCACACGGACACTTCCAGCCCATATCCAGTTCACACGGACACTTCCAGCCCATGTCCAGAACACACGGACACTTCCAGCCCATGTCTAATACTGATGGTTGACATAAAAGTACAATATCACAGACTTGTTTCCACAGAATTTCCCATAATCTCCTTTTTTTGTGGGCGGGAAAGTTCCAAAGAAGTTTCTGAGAAGAGCAGAATGACCTTTTGTGGTCTGGAATGCATACAGTTGAGTGGCCTGCGTACTAGTTGAGTATAGATCGTTAATAATACCACAGTCAGTCTGTGTGGTTTGGTCTCTTTCTCTATTGTCCATTGTTCCAACTAATGTCTTAATGATAGATCTTCTCCTGTGGGTTTATAATGTATTTCCCACAGCATTAAACACAACTTAGAAACTGGGTGGTTTGAACCCTGAATGCTGATTGACTGAAAGCCGTGTGTATATCACGGGTAGGACAAAACAGTTGTTTTTACTGCTCTAATTAAGTTGGTAACCAGTTTAGCAGACTCAACCCCAGTCCACATCATTCCCAGACTCATCCCCAGACTCAACCCCAGTCCACATCATCCCCAGACTCATCCCCAGACTCAATCCCAGTCCACATCATCCCCAGACTCAACCCCAGACTCATCCCCAGACTCAACCCCAGTCCACATCATCCCCAGACTCAACCCCAGTCCACATCAACCCCAGACTCATCCCCAGACTCAAGCCCAGTCCACATCATCGCCAGACTCAACCCCAGTCCACATCATCCCCAGACTCAACCCCAGTGCACATCATCCCCAGACTCAACCCCAGTCCACATCATCCCCAGACTCATCCCCAGACTCAACCCCAGTCCACATCATCCCCAGACTCAACCCCAGTCCACATCAACCCCAGACTCATCCCCAGACTCAAGCCCAGTCCACATCAACGCCAGACTCAACCCCAGTCCACATCAACCCCAGACTCATCCCCAGACTCAAGCCCAGTCCACATCATCGCCAGACTCAACCCCAGTCCACATCATCCCCAGACTCAACCCCAGACTCAACCCCAGTCTACATCATCCCCAGACTCAACCCCAGTCCACATCAACCCCAGACTCATCCCCAGACTCAAGCCCAGTGCACATCATCGCCAGACTCAAGCCCAGTCCACATCATCCCCAGACTCAACCCCAGTGCACATCATCCCCAGACTCAACCCCAGTCCACATCATCCCCAGACTCAACCCCAGTACACATCAACCCCAGACTCAACCCCAGACTCAAGCCCAGTGCACATCATCCCCAGACTCAACCCCAGTGCACATCATCCCCAGACTCAACCCCAGTCCACATCATCCCCAGACTCAATCCCAGTACATATCAACCCCAGACTCATCCCCAGACTCAAGCCCAGTGCACATCATCCCCAGACTCAACCCCAGTGCACATCATCCTCAGACTCAACCCCAGTCCACATCAACCCCAGACTCATCCCCAGACTCAACCCCAGTCTACAGCATCCCCAAACTCAACCCCAGTCCAATCCATTGTAGCCTGTTAGATTATATGGGCTGTTTGTGTGCTGTTGGGTCTGGTACCATCAGGGGCTGGATTGGTATCAATGGACTGGGTGAGCTTTACAGACTCTCTCACACATAGTTTTGTGAGGGAATACACTGAAGTAATTTCAGTTCCTTCATCTGCATTGATCTGAAAGCAATGGGTGGATGGAAGGGATTTCACCAGTGAGTGCTGATTAAGGAATGGAAAGCTAATTCCACAGGCTCAGTAGCACAGTAGAATAGAAGGTTTGGCTTGTCTTTCATTGGCTAAACTAAATGTTGTTGAGGACGTCAAGTACGGATTGGTTGACTTACCGAAGCCGAATGCAGCAGGAGCAGGGATAGGAGCAGACTGGACAGGAGTGGACGTGTAGAGACCGGTCACCAGCAGACCATCAAAATAAGTACTGGTGGAGACAGTCACTGTGGAGAGACAGAAAGAGAGAGATTTTTATTAATTTTGAAACATTCGTTCAACAGTGTGTGTATTTTTTCTTTCAACAGGTCTCCTTAACTACACACGGTAGCTAATTGCCCAGTGTGATGTTTCACTATCTGACAGAGAACGTGCCTCGCACCACCACTCCTCTCACATCTTCACTGCTGCTAACGAGACTAACGAGCCTAACGAGCATAACGACCCTCAGAACACAGGTGTTAACAAGGACTCTAGCAAGGCCGGTTAGAGAGGGGAAGGTGAGAAGGAATCCCCTGAGGGAGGGTGGGGTGAGGCGAAGGGAAAGAAAGGGGGAGGGCAGGAGGGAGATAGAGAGAGTAATAAAGTGGGTGAGAGAGAGAGGGGAGCAGGGAGGCAGAGAGGGATAGAGGGGAGCAGGGAGGTAGAGAGGGAGAGAGGGGAGCAGGGAGGTAGAGAGGGAGAGAGGGGAGCAAGGAGGTAGAGAGGGAGAGAGGGGAGCAAGGAGGTAGAGAGGGAGAGAGGGGAGCAGGGAGGCAGAGAGGGAGAGAGGGGAGCAGGGAGGTAGAGAGGGAGAGAGGGGAGCAGGGAGGCAGAGAGGGAGAGAGGGGAGCAGGGCGGTAGAGAGGGAGAGAGGGAGAGAGGGAGCAGGGAGGCAGAGAGGGAGAGAGGGGAGCAGGGAGGCAGAGAGGGAGAGAGGGGAGCAGAGAGGGAGAGAGGGGAGCAAGGAGGTAGAGAGGGAGAGAGGGGAGCAGGGAGGCAGAGAGGGAGAGAGGGGAGCAGGGAGGCAGAGAGGGAGAGAGGGGAGCAAGGAGGTAGAGAGGGAGAGAGGGGAGCAGGGAGGTAGAGAGGGAGAGAGGGGAGCAGGGAGGTAGAGAGGGAGAGAGGGGAGCAGGGAGGTAGAGAGGGAGAGAGGGGAGCAGGGAGGCAGAGAGGGGAGCAAGGAGGTAGAGAGGGAGAGAGGGGAGCAGGGAGGTATAGAGGGAGAGAGGAGAGCAGGGAGGTAGAGAGGGAGAGAGGGGAGCAGGGAGGTAGAGAGGGAGAGAGGGGAACAGGGAGGTAGAGAGGGAGAGAGGGGAGCAGGGAGGTAGAGAGGGAGAGAGGGGAGCAGGGAGGTAGAGAGGGAGAGAGAGGAGCAGGGAGGTAGAGAGGGAGAGCGGGGAGCAGGGAGGTAGAGAGGGAGAGAGGGGAGCAGGGAGGTAGAGAGGGAGAGAGGGGAGCAGGGAGGTAGAGAGGGAGAGAGGGGAGCAGGGAGGGAGAGAGGGAGAGAGGGGAGCAGGGAGGGAGAGAGGGGAGCAGGGAGGTAGAGAGGGAGAGAGGGGAGCAGGGAGGTAGAGAGGGATAGAGGGGAGCAGGGAGGCAGAGCGGGAGAGAGGGGAGCAGGGAGGTAGAGAGGGAGAGAGGGGAGCAGGGAGGGAGAGAGGGGAGCAGGGAGGTAGAGAGGGAGAGAGGGGATCAGGGAGGCAGAGAGGGAGAGAGGGGAGCAAGGAGGTAGAGAGGGAGAGAGGGGAGCAGGGAGGCAGAGAGGGAGAGAGGGGAGCAGGGAGGTAGAGAGGGAGAGAGGGGAGCAGGGAGGGAGAGAGGGAGAGAGGGGAGCAGGGAGGGAGAGAGGGGAGCAGGGAGGTAGATAGGGAGAGAGGGGAGCAGGGAGGTAGAGAGGGATAGAGGGGAGCAGGGAGGCAGAGCGGGAGAGAGGGGAGCAGGGAGGTAGAAAGGGAGAGAGGGGAGCAGGGAGGGAGAGAGGGGAGCAGGGAGGTAGAGAGGGAGAGAGGGGATCAGGGAGGCAGAGAGGGAGAGAGGGGAGCAAGGAGGTAGAGAGGGAGAGAGGGGAGCAGGGAGGCAGAGAGGGAGAGAGGGGAGCAGGGAGGTAGAGAGGGGAGCAGGGAGGCAGAGAGGGAGAGAGGGAGAGAGGGGAGCAGGGAGGTAGAGAGGGAGAGAGGGGAGCAGGGAGGAAGAGAGGGAGAGAGGGGAGCAGGGAGGTAGAGAGGGGAGCAGGGAGGCAGAGAGGGAGAGAGGGAGAGAGGGGAGCAGGGAGGTAGAGAGGGAGAGAGGGGAGCAGGGAGGAAGAGAGGGAGAGAGGGGAGCAGGGAGGTATAGAGGGGAGCAGGGCGGCAGAGAGGGAGAGGACATAGATGGGTGTGCAGGTGCTGGTGTAACAGTATAACTTTAGTACGTCCCCTCGCCCCGACCTCGGGCGCGAACCAGGGACCCTCTGCACACATCAACAACAGTCACCCACGAAGCATCGTTACCCATCGCTCCACAAAGGCCTCGGCCCTTGCAGAGCAAGGGGAAACCCTACTTCAAGTCTCAGAGCAAGTGACGTAACCGAGTGAAACGCTATTAGCGCGTACCCGCTAACTAGCTAGCCATTTCACATCCGTTACACTGGGCAGCTCCAGGGGTGGTGGTGGCACACTGTCACAGATGCTACCTGCTATCACTGGGAAGTGTCATTTCACCCAACAAGAGTAACCCTGGAGCAGGTCAAGTGGAGGTCTGAGTCACATACTGTAGAGTAACCCAACATAACGTTGTCTGATACAACCAGCCACTGTGACATACTACTAACAAGCTGGAGAAACAGTACAGTAAATTGAATCAGCTCATCCATATTGTGTCCGTAAAATGTATGTAGTACTGTATGTATATACTACTGTATGTATATAGTACTGTATGTATATAGTACTGTATGTATATGGTACTGTATGTATATAGTACTGTATGTATATAGTACTGTATGTATATAGTACTGTATGTATATAGTATGTATGTATATAGTACTGTATGTATAAAGTATATGTGTATATAGTACTATATCTATATAGTACTGTATGTATATAGTATGAATGTGTATAGTATGTATATAGTACTATATCTATATAGTATGTATAAGATGGAAGTAGAAGCCTAAGTGTTGATGTTCATTAGTTTACTCCAATTATGGGAGGGGTGGTACGGGTAGGGGAAAATAATAAAGGAAAATATATATATATATTTTAAATATATGTGTGTGTGTGTGTGTGTGTGTGTGTGTGTGTGTGTGTGTGTGTGTGTGTGTGTGTGTGTGTGTGTGTGTGTGTGTGTGTGTGTGTGTGTGTGTGTGTGTGTGTGTGTGTGTGTGTGTGTGTGTGTGTATGTATGTATGTATGTATGTATGTATGTATGTATGTATGTATGTATGTATGTATGTATGTATGTATGTATGTATGTATGTATGTATGTATATATATATTTCCCCCCAAAATCATATGCGGGATTGGAAGTGATGCAGACAATTACATTGATGGAAGCTACAACTGCAGTATTAAAGGTGATCCTCCCCTAAAAAAATAAATATTATAATGAATATCATTTGAGGAGCTTATTGGCTTGTATGATTGCCATGGTGACCAACCAAACAATTCACCCCAGTGTTCCCAGTTCATCCCAATTCATTTCCTGGTCTCAGTGTGGGATCCATCCAGTCCAGGAAACCCCAGTGTCCCCCTGAGGAAGCAGGTTAGCTAGCTAATGCTTTTCTGTGTATGCCTAACTCGGAGTGACAGGACCACAGCACCACATGACTACATTACTGGAGTTGCTGTAAAACTCCACTAGTCACATGACTACATTACTGGAGTTGCTGTAAAACTCCACTAGTCACATGACTACATTACTGGAGTTGCTGTAAAACTCCACTAGTCACATGACTACATTACTGGAGTTGCTGTAAAACTCCACTAGTCACATGACTACATTACTGAAGTCACTGTAAAACTTCACTAGTCACATGACTACATTACTGGAGTTACTGTAAAACTCCACAGCACCACATGACTACATTACTGAAGTTACTGTAAAACTTCACCAGTCACATGACTACATTACTGGAGTTACTGTAAAACTTCACTAGTCACATGACTACATTACTGAAGTTACTGTAAAACTTCACTAGTCACATGACTACATTACTGGAGTTACTGTAAAACTCCACTAGTCACATGACTCCATTACTGAAGTTACTGTAAAACTTCACTTGTCACATGACTACATTACTGGAGTTACTGTAAAACTCCACTAGTCACATGACTACATTACTGAAGTTACTGTAAAACTTCACTTGTCACATGACTACATTACTGGAGTTACTGTAAAACTCCACTAGTCACATGGCTACATTACTGGAGTTACTGTAAAACTCCACAGCACCACATGACTACATTACTATAAAACTCCACTAGTCACATGACTACATTACTGGAGTTACTGTAAAACTCCACTAGTCACATGACTACATTACTGTAAAACTCCACTAGTCACATGACTACATTACTGGAGTTACTGTAAAGCTTCACTAGTCACATGACTACATTACTGGAGTTACTGTAAAACTCCACTAGTCACATGACTACATTACTGGAGTTACTGTAAAATTCCACTAGTCACATGACTACATTACTGGAGTTACTGTAAAATTCCACTAGTCACATGACTACATTACTGGAGTTGCTGTAAAACTCCACTAGTCACATGACTACATTACTGGAGTTGCTGTAAAACTCCACTAGTCACATGACTACATTACTGGAGTTACTGTAAAACTCCACTAGTCACATGACTACATTACTGGAGTTACTGTAAAACTCCACTAGTCACATGACTACATTACTGGAGTTACTGTAAAACTCCACTAGTCACATGGCTACAATACTGGAGTTACTGTAAAACTCCACTAGTCACATGACTAGAGAGTGACAGGCCCGTTGAACTACATGCCCACATCACCAGTGTAAAAACACAAGAGGACAGCTTCAGTGTGATGAAACATCACTGGACTACATGACTACAGAGTGACACGACCACATAAATAAATCAATGACATAAAACACTGCAAAAAACATAAACTAGTATAAAAAGATAACGGGTCTATGTGTCTGTGTGTGTGTCTGTCTGTCTGTCTGTCTGTCTGTCTGTCTGTCTGTCTGTCTGTCTGTCTGTCTGTGTGTGTCTGTCTGTCTGTCTGTCTGTCTGTCTGTCTGTCTGTCTGTCTGTCTGTCTGTCTGTCTGTCTGTCTGTCTGTCTGTCTGTCTGTCTGTCTGTTTGGATGTTTGGATGACTTAGTCTCTGTCTCCAACGTGTGTATTAGTCTCTGTCTGTCTCCAACGTGTATTAGTCTCTGTCTCCAACATGTGTATTAGTCTCTGTCTCCAACATGTGTATTAGTCTCTGTCTCCAACATGTGTATTAGTCTCTGTCTGTCTCCAACACGTGTATTAGTCTCTGTCTGTCTCCAACATGTGTATTAGTCTCTGTCTCCAACGTGTATTAGTCTCTCTCTGTCTCCAACATGTGTATTAGTCTCTGTCTCCAACGTGTATTAGTCTCTGTCTGTCTCCAACATGTGTATTAGTCTCTGTCTGTCTCCAACATGTGTATTAGTCTCTGTCTGTCTCCAACATGTGTATTAGTCTCTGTCTGTCTCCAACGTGTATTAGTCTCTGTCTGTCTCCAACATGTGTATTAGTCTCTGTCTGTCTCCAACATGTGTATTAGTCTCTGTCTGTCTCCAACATGTGTTATAGTCTCTGTCTGTCTCCAACACGTGTATTAGTCTCTGTCTGTCTCCAACACGTGTATTAGTCTCTGTCTGTCTCCAACACGTGTATTAGTCTCTGTCTGTCTCCAACACGTGTATTAGTCTCTGTCTGTCTCCAACATGTGTATTAGTCTCTGTCTGTCTCCAACATGTGTTATAGTCTCTGTCTGTCTCCAACATGTGTATTAGTCTCTGTCTCCAACGTGTATTAGTCTCTGTCTGTCTCCAACATGTGTATTAGTCTCTGTCTCCAACACGTGTATTAGTCTCTGTCTCCAACACGTGTATTAGTCTCTGTCTGTCTCCAACATGTGTATTAGTCTCTGTCTCCAACGTGTATTAGTCTCTCTCTGTCTCCAACACGTGTATTAGTCTCTGTCTCCAACACGTGTATTAGTCTCTGTCTGTCTCCAACACGTGTATTAGTCTCTGTCTGTCTCCAACACGTATATTAGTCTCTGTCTGTCTCCAACATGTGTATTAGTCTCTGTCTGTCTCCAACATGTGTTATAGTCTCTGTCTGTCTCCAACATGTATATTAGTCTCTGTCTGTCTCCAACATGTGTATTAGTCTCTGTCTACAACGTGTATTAGTCTCTGTCTGTCTCCAACACGTGTATTAGTCTCTGTCTGTCTCCAACATGTGTTATAGTCTCTGTCTCCAACATGTGTATTAGTCTCTCTCTGTCTCCAACACGTGTATTAGTCTCTGTCTCCAACACGTGTATTAGTCTCTGTCTGTCTCCAACATGTGTATTAGTCTCTGTCTCCAACATGTGTATTAGTCTCTGTCTGTCTCCAACATGTGTTATAGTCTCTCTCTGTCTCCAACACGTGTATTAGTCTCTGTCTCCAACACGTGTATTAGTCTCTGTCTCCAACATGTGTATTAGTCTCTGTCTCCAACATGTGTATTAGTCTCTGTCTGTCTCCAACATGTGTATTAGTCTCTGTCTGTCTCCAACATGTGTATTAGTCTCTGTCTGTCTCCAACATGTGTATTAGTCTCTGTCTGTCTCCAACATGTGTATTAGTCTCTGTCTGTCTCCAACATGTGTATTAGTCTCTGTCTCCAACATGTGTATTAGTCTCTGTCTGTCTCCAACATGTGTATTAGTCTCTGTCTGTCTCCAACATGTATATTAGTCTCTGTCTGTCTCCAACACGTGTATTAGTCTCTGTCTGTCTCCAACATGTGTATTAGTCTCTGTCTGTCTCCAACATGTGTATTAGTCTCTGTCTGTCTCCAACATGTGTTATAGTCTCTGTCTGTCTCCAACATGTGTATTAGTCTCTGTCGCCAACATGTGTATTAGTCTCTGTCTGTCTCCAACATGTGTATTAGTCTCTGTCGCCAACATGTGTATTAGTCTCTGTCTCCAACATGTGTAAATTTGGTGGACTTCTCCATTAACTATTCAGGCTGTGTTTCTATGATCTATGATCCATGTTGAAAGGCATACCGTGTGTGTCTGCACAGTGCTAGCCCTGTCTATCTCCTCCTTGTCTCTCTCCCACAGTATATCTCCATCCCATATCTCTCCTGCCTGTCTCTCTCTCTTCATCTGTCAATCTCCTCTCTCTCTCTCCTCCTTGTCTCTCTCCCACAGTATATCTCCATCCTATATCTCTCCTGCCTCTGTCTCTCTCCTCCCTGTCTCTCTCCCTCTGTCTTTCTCCTCCCTCTCTCTCTTCATCTGTCAATCTCCTCTCTCTCTCTCCTCCCTGTCTCTCTCTCCTCCATGTCTGTTTCATCTCTCTCTCTCCTCCCTGTCTCTCTCTCTCCTCCATGTCTGTTTAATCTCTGTCTCTCTCCTCCCTGTCTCTCTCCTCCCTGTCTCTTTCCTCCCTGTCTCTCTCTCTCCTCCATGTCTGTTTCATCTCTCTCTCTCTCCTCCCTGTCTCTCTCTTTCCTCCATGTCTGTTTAATCTCTGTCTCTCTCCTCCCTGTCTCTCTCTCTCCTCCATGTCTGTTTCATCTCTGTCTCTCTCCTCCCTGTCTCTCTCTTCCCTGTCTCTCTCCTCAACAATGCAGACTCAATAATTTATCCACCACTCCCAGTGCATTATCAGACCCTATCCTCCTCTTTCTTACCCCTCTCTCCTCCTTTCTGCTTATCCAACTCTCTCCTCCTCTCTCCTCCTTTCTGTTTAATATCCAACCCTCTCCTCTCTCTCTCTCTCTTCTCTCTCCTCCTCTCTCCTCCTCCTCTCTCCTCCTTTCTGTTTAATATCCAACCCTCTCCTCCTCTCTCTCTCTTCTCTCTCCCCTCTCTCCTCTCCTGGCTTCTAGTACTACATGTCATCTACATCCCTGCATTTTGTATGATATACGTCTACTTTTTGTACCCTGAACCTGGAAAACGACTTGATGTGCTTTTAAACTGATGCACATCCTCAGATTCCTGTCTCTGTAACACCATGTCCCTCTATCATTATACCACCACTGACTACTGCTATTCAATATGCTGTACCTTTTCTGTGCTGTATTTATCCACTAGTTTAGTCTAGCGAGGCTCTGCTTGTAACGGGTGGGGGAAAGTCCATTGTGTCTCTCAGGGAAGGAATTACGTGCATGTCAGTGTGTGTATAGGAAAGCATTACTACATTTATCATATTCAATAGGTTCCTGTATAGCACGTCGTAAAACTCTGAGAGTGCGTTCAAAAAATGCTCTCACAATCACAAGTCATCATCATGCTCTATACTGAGAGAGTGTTGACGGCTTCTACTGTAGGCTGTTTTAGATACAAATAAATACATGATCTGTTCAACAGATCTGTCCTGGAGGAAAATATTTACTGTTGTGTTCATAATATGCAATGTATTCACATAGGAGTAGGGAGACAGAGCTGTTATGGTGTGATAATGTATTGATCTAGGAGCAGGGAGCCAGAGCTGTTATGATGTGATAATGTATTGATCTAGGAGCAGGGAGACAGAGCTGTTATGATGTGATAATGTATTGATCTAGGAGCAGGGAGACAGAGCTGTTATGATGTGATAATGTATTGATCTAGGAGCAGGGAGACAGAGCTGTTATGGTGTGATAATGTATTGATCTAGGAGCAGGGAGACAGAGCTGTTATGATGTGATAATGTATTGATCTAGGAGCAGGGAGACAGAGCTGTTATGGTGTGATAATGTATTGATCTAGGAGCAGGGAGACAGAGCTGTTATGGTGTGATAATGTATTGATCTAGGAGCAGGGAGCCAGAGCTGTTATGATGTGATAATGTATTGATCTAGGAGCAGGGAGACAGAGCTGTAATGATGTAATAATGTATTGATCTAGGAGCAGGGAGACAGAGCTGTTATGATGTGATAATGTATTGATCTAGGAGTAGAGAGACAGAGCTGTTATGGTGTGATAATGTATTGATCTAGGAGCAGGGAGACAGAGCTGTTATGGTGTGATAATGTATTGATCTAGGAGCAGGGAGACAGAGCTGTTATGGTGTGATAATGTATTGATCTAGGAGCAGGGAGACAGAGCTGTTATGGTGTGATAATGTATTGATCTAGGAGCAGGGAGACAGAGCTGTTATGGTGTGATAATGGACCACACTCTGATAAATTGTGATGCTGTTTTTCTCTTTCACACTCATTTCTACATTCTACATGTCCTGAATTCTGAGGTTATCCACTTCACTCCTTCACACTACCACACACACACACACACACACACACACACACACACACACACACACACACACACACACACACACACACACACACACACACACACACACACACACACACACACACACACACCTCCAGAATGCGTTACAACTATTTTCATGAGGAACAGAGAGTTACGAGAGGCCAGGGGAGATGGAGATGGAGGAATGGAGGGATGGAGGGATGGAGGGATGGAGGAATGGAGGAATGGAGGAATGGAGGAATGGATGTGGATGGAGGAATGGAGGAATGGAGGAATGGGGGATGGAGGAATGGAGGAATGGATGTGGATGGAGGGATGGATGTGGATGGGGATGGAGGGATGGAGGGATGGAGGGATGGATGTGGATGGAGGGATGGAGGGATGGAGGGATGGATGTGGATGGAGGGATGGAGGGATGGATGTGGATGGAGGAATGGAGGAATGGAGGGATGGAGGAATGGAGGAATGGATGTGGATGGAGGAATGGAGGAATGGAGGGATGGAGGAATGGATGTGGATGGAGGGATGGATGTGGATGGGGATGGAGGGATGGAGGGATGGAGGGATGGAGGGATGGAGGAATGGAGGAATGGAGGAATGGATGTGGATGGAGGAATGGAGGAATGGAGGGATGGAGGAATGGAGGAATGGATGTGGATGGAGGGATGGATGTGGATGGGGATGGAGGGATGGAGGGATGGATGGATGGAGGATGGAGGATGGAGGAATGGAGGGATGGAGGAATGGAGGAATGGAGGGATGGAGGAATGGAGGGATGGAGGGATGGAGGAATTGATGTGGATGGAGGGATGGAGGAATGGAGGGATTGAGGGATGGAAGAATGGAGGGATGGAGGGATGGAGGGATGGAGGAATTGATGTGGATGTAGGAATGGATGTGGATGGATGGATGGAGGAATGGAGGGATGGAGGAATGGAGGAATGGAGGGATGGATGTGGATGGAGGGATGGAGGGATGGAGGGATGGAGGGATGGAGGAATGGAGGAATGGGGGAATGGGGGGATGGAGGGATGGAGGAATGGAGGGATGGAGGGATGGAGGATGGAGGAATGGAGGAATGGAGGGATGGAGGAATTGATGTGGATGGAGGGATGGAGGAATGGAGGGATTGAGGGATGGAGGAATGGAGGGATGGAGGGATGGAGGAATTGATGTGGATGTAGGAATGGATGTGGATGGATGGATGGAGGAATGGAGGGATGGAGGGATGGAGGGATGGAGGGATGGAGGGACGGAGGGATGGAGGGATGGAGGGATGGAGGATGGAGGAATGGATGTCGATGGAGGGATGGAGGGATGGAGGGATGGATGTGGATGGAGGAATGGAGGGATGGAGGGAAGAAGGGATGGAGGAATGGATGGAGGGATGGAGGAATGGATGGATGGAGGGATGGAGGGATGGAGGAATGGAGTGATGGAGGGTTGGAGGAATGGAGGGATGGAGGGATGGAGGGATGAAGGGATGGAGGGATGGAGGGATGGAGGAATGGAGGGATGGGGGATGGAGGGATGGAGGGATTGGGGATGGAGGGATGGAGGGATGAATGGAGGGATGGAGGGATGGAGGGATGGATGTGGATGGAGGGATGGAGGGATGGAGGGATGGAGGAATGGAGGGATGGAGGGGTGGATGGATGGAGGAATGGAGGGAGGGAGGGATGGATTTGGATGGAGGGATGGAGGAATGGAGGAATGGAGGGATGGAGGGATGGAGGGATGGATGTGGAAGGAGGGATGGAGGAATGGAGGAATGGAGCGATGGAGGGATGGAGGGATGGATTTGGATGGAGGGATGGAGGAATGGAGGGATGGAGGGATGGATTTCGATGGAGGGATGGAGGGATGGAGGAATGGAGGGAGGGAGGGATGGATTTGGATGGAGGGATGGAGGAATGGAGGAATGGAGGGATGGAGGGATGGAGGGATGGATTTGGATGGAGGGATGGAGGGATGGAGGGATGGAGGGATGGAGGGATGGATTTGGATGGAGGGATGGAGGAATGGAGGTGATGGAGGGATGGAGGGATAGAGGAATGGATGGAGGGATGGATGGAGGGATGGAGGAATGGAGGGATGGAGGGATGGAGGAATGGATGGAGGAATGGATGTGGATGGAGGGATGGATGGAGGGATGGAAGAATGGAGGGATGGAGGGATGGATGGAGGAGTGGAGGAATGGAGGGATGGGGGAATGGAGGAATGGAGGGATGGAGGGATGTAGG
Source organism: Salvelinus fontinalis (assembly GCF_029448725.1). NCBI lineage: Eukaryota > Metazoa > Chordata > Actinopteri > Salmoniformes > Salmonidae > Salvelinus > Salvelinus fontinalis. Next base: position 45,170 of record NW_026600358.1, read on the forward strand.
GATGGAGGAATGGAGGGATGGATGGATGGATGGAGGGATGGAGGGATGGAGGAATGGAGGAATGGAGGAATGGAGGGATGGAGCAATGGAGGAATGGAGGGATGGAGGGATGGATTTGGATGGAGGAATGGAGGGATGGAGGGATGGAGGGATGGAGGAATGGAGGGATGGAGGGATGGAGGGATGGAGGAATGGAGGGATGGAGGAATGGAGGGATGGAGGGATGGATTTGGATGGAGGGATGGAGGAATGGAGGAATGGAGGGATGGAGGAATGGAGGGATGGAGGGATGGAGGAATGGAGGATGGAGGGATGGAGGGATGGAGGGATGGAGGGATGGAGGGATGGATGTGGATGGAGGGATGGAGGGATGGAGGGATGGAGGAATGGAGGGATGGAGGGAAGGATGTGGATGGAGGGGAGGAGGGATGGAGGGATGGAGGAATGGAGGGATGGTGGGATGGAGGAATGGAGGGATGGAGGGATGGATTTGGATGGAGGGATGGAGGGATGGATGTGGATGGAGGGATGGAGGGATGGATGTGGATGGATTTGGATGGAGGGATGGAGGAATGGAGGGATGGAGGGATGGATTTCGATGGAGGGATGGAGGAATGGAGGGATGGAGGGAGGGAGGGATGGATTTGGATGGAGGGATGGAGGAATGGAGGAATGGAGGGATGGAGGGATGGAGGGATGGATTTGGATGGAGGGATGGAGGGATGGAGGAATGGAGGTGATGGAGGGATGGAGGAATGGAGGTGATGGAGGGATGGAGGGATAGAGGAATGGATGGAGTGATGGATGGAGGGATGGAGGGATGAAGGGATGGATGGAGGAATGGATGTGGATGGAGGGATGGATGGAGGGATGGAGGAATGGAGGGATGGAGGGATGGATGGAGGAGTGGAGGAATGGAGGGATGGAGGAATGGAGGAATGGAGGGATGGAGGGATGTAGGGATGGAGGAATGGAGGGATGGATGGAGGGATGGAGGGATGGAGGAATGGAGGAATGGGGGGGATGGAGCAATGGAGGAATGGAGGGATGGAGGGATGGATTTGGATGGAGGAATTGAGGGATGGAGGGATGGAGGGATGGAGGGATGGAGGAATGGAGGGATGGAGGGATGGAGGAATGGAGGGATGGAGGAATGGAGGGATGGAGGGATGGATTTGGATGGAGGAATGGAGGGATGGAGGGATGGAGGGATGGAGGAATGGAGGGATGGAGGGATGGAGGGATGGAGGAATGGAGGGATGGAGGGATGGATTTGGATGGAGGGATGGATTTGGATGGAGGAATGGAGGGATGGAGGGATGGAGGGATGGAGGGATGGAGGGATGGAGGGATGGATTTGGATGGAGGAATGGATGTGGATGGAAGGATGGAGGGATGGAGGAATGGAGGGATGGAGGGATGGAGGGATGGAGGGATGGAGTAATTGAGGGATGGAGGGATGGAGGGATGGAGGAATGGAGGAATGGAGGAATGGAGGAATGGAGGAATGGAGGGATGGATGTGGATGGAGGGATGGAGTAATGGAGGGATGGAGGAATGGAGGGATGGCGGAATGGAGGGATGGAGGAATGGATGTGGATGGAGGGATGGAGGAATGGAGGAATGGAGGGATGGAGGGATGGATGTGGATGGAGGAATGGAGGGATGGAGGAATGGAGGGATGGATGTGGATGGAGGGATGGAGTAATGGAGGGATGGAGGAATGGAGGGATGGAGGAATGGAGGGATGGAGGGATGGAGGGATGGAGGAATGGAGGAATGGAGGGATGGAGGGATGGAGGGATGGAGGAATGGAGGAATGGAGGAATGGAGGGATGGAGGGATGGAGGGATGAAGGGATGGAGGGATGGAGGGATGGATGTGGATGGAGGGATGGAGGGATGGAGGGATGGAGGGATGGATGTGGATGGAGGAATGGAGGGATGGAGGAATGGAGGGATGGAGGGATGGAGGGATGGAGGAATGGAGTGATGGAGGGATGGATGAATGGAGGGATGGAGGAATGGAGGGATGGAGGGATGGATGAATGGAGGGATGGAGGGGTGGAGGGATTTGAGGAATGGAGGGATGGAGGGATGGAGTGATGGAGGAATGGAGGGATGGAATAGTGGAGTAGTGGAGTAGTAGTCCATATAGAAAAGAGCTTGGATCAACACCAGTGTGTGTGTGTGTGTGTGTGTGTGTGTGTGTGTGTGTGTGTGTGTGTGTGTGTGTGTGTGTGTGTGTGCGCGAGCGTGTGTGTGTGTCAGTCCGAGTCCCCCGACAGGTGAATAGATTGGCTTATGAGTCTGGTCCCTTTCATCTTTAGGTGAGAGAGGAGTAACACACACACACACATCTAAAGAGCAGGGTGGAGGGCCTTTGAAGGTATCCTTAAAATTCTTGTCTATACTCCATCTCTGACTGATCGCTCGCCAGGGGGTTTAACAGGAGCTTCATCAACAACACTCTCATCCAAGACCTGTGTGTGTGTGTGTGTGTGTGTGTGTGTGTGTGTGTGTGTGTGTGTGTGTGTGTGTGTGTGTGTGTGTGTGTGTGTGTGTGTGTGTGTGTGTGTGTGTGTGTGTGTGTGTGTGTGTGTGTGTGTGTGTGTGTGTGTGTGTGTACATAGCAGGTGTTTGCATGGTTCATGGTTCAGCCAAACATCTGGGTAGAATTGGGGTCAACAGGGTGTCATCATTCAGCTCTGCTACAAATACAGATATATAGAGAGATAGAGAGGGGGAGAGAAAGATGTATATATATATATTTAAAGAGAGAGAAAGTGAGAGAGAAAGAAAAAGAGAGAGGGAGAGAGAGAGAGAGAGAGAGAGAGAGAGAGAGAGAGAGAGAGAGAGAGAGAGAGAGAGAGAAAAAAAAGAGAAAGAGAGAGAGAGAGAGCTTTGAATTGGCAGCACACTTCAATACTGCCTGCCAAGATAACTATGACATGCCACTATACTCAACTATGACATGCCACTATACTCAACTATGACATGCCACTATACTCAACTATGACATGGCACTATACTCAACTATGACATGGCACTATACTCAACTATGTCATGACACTATACTCAACTATGACATGGCACTATACTCAACTATGTCATGGCACTATACTCAACTATGACATGACACTATACTCAACTATGACATGGCACTATATTCAACTATGACATGGCACTATACTCAACTATGACATGGCACTATACTCAACTATGACATGCCACTATACTCAACTATGACATGGCACTATACTCAACTATGACACGGCACTATACTCAACTTGGCACAGGTTTACTTCCCCTCCACCTCTTCATGTGTAGGGACCCCTCAGCACTACTCTCTTCCCCTCCACCTCTTCATGTGTAGGGACCCCTCAGCACTCCTCTCTTCCCCTCCACCTCTTCATGTGTAGGGACCCCTCAGCACTCCTCTCTTCCCCTCCACCTCTTCATGTGTAGGGACCCCTCAGCACTCCTCTCTTCCCCTCCACCTCTTCATGTGTAGGGACCCCTCAGCACTCCTCTCTTCCCCTCCACCTCTTCATGTGTAGGGACCCCTCAGCACTCCTCTCTTCCCCTCCACCTCTTCATGTTTAGGGACCCCTCAGCACTCCTCTCTTCCCCTCCACCTCTTCATGTGTAGGGACCCCTCAGCACTCCTCTCTTCCCCTCCACCTCTTCATGTGTAGGGACCCCTCAGCACTCCTCTCTTCCCCTCCACCTCTTCATGTGTAGGGACCCCTCAGCACTCCTCTCTTCCCCTCCACCTCTTCATGTGTAGGGACCCCTCAGCACTCCTCTCTTCCCCTCCACCTCTTCATGTGTAGGGACCCCTCAGCACTCCTCTCTTCCCCTCCACCTCTTCATATGTAGGGACCCCTCAGCACTCCTCTCTTCCCCTCCACCTCTTCATGTGTAGGGACCCCTCAGCACTCCTCTCTTCCCCTCCACCTCTTCATGTGTAGGGACCCCTCAGCACTCCTCTCTTCCCCTCCACCTCTTCATGTGTAGGGACCCCTCAGCACTCCTCTCTTCCCCTCCACCTCTTCATGTGTAGGGACCCCTCAGCACTCCTCTCTTCCCCTCCACCTCTTCATGTGTAGGGACCCCTCAGCACTCCTCTCTTCCCCTCCACCTCTTCATGTGTAGGGACCCCTCAGCACTCCTCTCTTCCCCTCCACCTCTTCATGTGTAGGGACCCCTCAGCACTCCTCTCTTCCCCTCCACCTCTTCATGTGTAGGGACCCCTCAGCACTCCTCTCTTCCCCTCCACCTCTTCATGTGTAGGGACCCCTCAGCACTCCTCTCTTCCCCTCCACCTCTTCATGTGTAGGGACCCCTCAGCACTCCTCTCTTCCCCTCCACCTCTTCATATGTAGGGACCCCTCAGCAGTCCTCCCTTCCCCTCCACCTCTTCATACGTAGGGACCCCTCAGCACTCCTCTCTTCCCCTCCACCTCTTCATACGTAGGGACCCCTCAGCACTCCTCCCTTCCCCTCCACCTCTTCATATGTAGGGACCCCTCAGCACTCCTCCCTTCCCCTCCACCTCTTCATATGTAGGGACCCCTCAGCACTCCTCTCTTCCCCTCCACCTCTTCATACGTAGGGACCCCTCAGCACTCCTCCCTTCCCCTCCACCTCTTCATATGTAGGGACCCCTCAGCACTCCTCCCTTCCCCTCCACCTCTTCATATGTAGGGACCCCTCAGCACTCCTCTCTTCCCCTCCACCTCTTCATGTGTAGGGACCCCTCAGCTCTCCTGTTCTCCTGTCCTCCCTTCTCTTCTCTCCAGCACTCAGGTGGGCTTTGCTTTGCTCGGGTTGTGCTCTGAACCTGACTCCTCCTTTCACATCCCTCTCTTCTCTTCCACCTCAGTCTGAGTAAGACTTCTCTACGGCTGTTCTCCCTTCAGGCACTCAGGTAGGTCCTGTCTTCTGACCAACATGGACTCATCTCAACTGCACTCCTCCCTTCTCATCCCTCTCTTCTCCTTCTTATTCGGTGGTGGCAAAAAAATATCCAACGGTCAGACTTGAGTAAAAGTAAAGATACCTTAATTGATAATGACTCAAGTACTCCTGAGGTGCGGACCTGTTGCACCTTCGACAACTACTGTGATTATTATTATTTCACCCTGCTCGTCATCTATGAACGTTTTAACATCTTGGCCATGTTCTGTTATAATCTCCACCCGGGCGCAGCCAGAAGAGGACTGGCCACCCGGTTTCTTCCTAGGTTCCTGTCTTTCTAGGGAGTTTTTCCTAGCCACCGTGCTTCTACACCTGCATTGCTTGCTGTTTGGGGTTTTAGGCTGGGTTTCTGTACAGCATTTGAGATATCAGCTGATGTAAAAAAAGGGCTTTATAAATGATTGATTGACTGAAGTCAAGGTGAAAGTCACCCAGTAAAATCCTACTTGAGTAAAAGTGTTAAAGTATTTGGTTTTAAATATACTTAAGTATCAAAAGTAAAAGTAAAAGTATAAATCATTTCCAATTCCTTATATTAGCACAATTTTCGTGTTTTTCAAATTTACAGATAGCCAGGGGCACACTCCAACAATCAAACATCATTTACAAACTAAGCATTTGTGTTTAGTGAGTCCGTCAGATCAGGGGCAGTAGAGATCACCAGGGATGTTCTCATGATAAGCGTGTGAATTAGACCATTTTCCTGTCCTGCTAAGCATTCAACATGTTACGAGTACTTTGGGTTGTCAGGAGAAAATGAAGTAAAAAGTACAATATTTTCTTTTAGGAATGTAGTGAAGTAAAAGTAAAAGTTGTCAAAAATATAAATAGTAAAGTACAGATACCCCCCAAAAAAGACTTAAGTAGTACTTTAAAGTATTTTTATTTAATGTACTTTACACCACTGTTCTTAGTAGATACTTTACACCACTGTTCTTAGTAGACACTTTACACAACTGTAGACACTTTACACCACGGTAGACACTTTACACCACTGTAGACACTTTACACCACTGTAGACACTTTACACCACTGTTCTTAGTACATACTTTACACCACTGTAGACACTTTACACCACTGTTCTTAGTACATACTTTACACCACTGTAGACACTTTACACCACTGTTCTTAGTAGACACTTTACACCACTGTAGACACTTTACACCACTGTTCTTAGTAGATACTTTACACCAATGTAGACACTTTACACCACTGTAGACACTTTACACCACTGTAGACACTTTACACCACTGTAGACACTTTACACCACTGTAGACACTTTACACCACTGTTCTTAGTAGATACTTTACACCACTGTAGACACTTTACACCACTGTAGACACTTTACACCACTGTAGACACTTTACACCACTGTAGACACTTTACACCACTGTTCTTAGTAGATACTTTACACCACTGTAGACACTTTACACCACTGTTCTTAGTAGATACTTTACACCAATGTAGACACTTTACACCACTGTAGACACTTTACACCACTGTTCTTAGTAGATACTTTACACCACTGTAGACACTTTACACCACTGTAGACACTTTACACCACTGTAGACGCTTTACACCACTGTAGACACTTTACACCACTGTAGACACTTTACACCACTGTGGACACTTTACACCACTGTTCTTAGTAGACACTTTACACCACTGTAGACACTTTACACCACTGTAGACACTTTACACCACTGTAGACACTTTACACCACTGTAGACACTTTACACCACTGTAGACACTTTACACCACTGTTCTTAGTAGATACTTTACACCACTGTAGACACTTTACACCACTGTTCTTAGTAGATACTTTACACCACTGTAGACACTTTACACCACTGTTCTTAGTAGATACTTTACACCACTGTAGACACTTTACACCACTGTTCTTAGTAGATACTTTACACCACTGTAGACACTTTACACCACTGTAGACACTTTACACCACTGTTCTTAGTAGATACTTTACACCACTGTAGACACTTTACACCACTGTAGACACTTTACACCACTGTAGACACTTTACACCACTGTAGACACTTTACACCACTGTGGACACTTTACACCACTGTTCTTAGTAGACACTTTACACCACTGTTCTTAGTAGATACTTTACACCACTGTAGACACGTTACACCACTGTAGACACTTTACACCACTGTAGACACTTTACACCACTGTAGACACTTTACACCACTGTTCTTAGTAGACACTTTACACCACTGTAGACACTTTACACCACTGTAGACACTTTACACCACTGTAGACACTTTACACCACTGTAGACACTTTACACCACTGTAGACACTTTACACCACTGTAGACACTTTACACCACTGTTCTTAGTAGATACTTTACACCACTGTAGACACTTTACACCACTGTTCTTAGTAGATACTTTACACCAATGTAGACACTTTACACCACTGTAGACACTTTACACCACTGTTCTTAGTAGATACTTTACACCACTGTAGACACTTTACACCACTGTAGACACTTTACACCACTGTAGACGCTTTACACCACTGTAGACACTTTACACCACTGTAGACACTTTACACCACTGTGGACACTTTACACCACTGTTCTTAGTAGACACTTTACACCACTGTAGACACTTTACACCACTGTAGACACTTTACACCACTGTAGACACTTTACACCACTGTAGACACTTTACACCACTGTAGACACTTTACACCACTGTTCTTAGTAGATACTTTACACCACTGTAGACACTTTACACCACTGTTCTTAGTAGATACTTTACACCACTGTAGACACTTTACACCACTGTTCTTAGTAGATACTTTACACCACTGTAGACACTTTACACCACTGTTCTTAGTAGATACTTTACACCACTGTAGACACTTTACACCACTGTAGACACTTTACACCACTGTTCTTAGTAGATACTTTACACCACTGTAGACACTTTACACCACTGTAGACACTTTACACCACTGTAGACACTTTACACCACTGTAGACACTTTACACCACTGTGGACACTTTACACCACTGTTCTTAGTAGACACTTTACACCACTGTTCTTAGTAGATACTTTACACCACTGTAGACACGTTACACCACTGTAGACACTTTACACCACTGTAGACACTTTACACCACTGTAGACACTTTACACCACTGTTCTTAGTAGACACTTTACACCACTGTAGACACTTTACACCACTGTAGACACTTTACACCACTGTAGACACTTTACACCACTGTAGACACTTTACACCACTGTAGACACTTTACACCACTGTAGACACTTTACACCACTGTTCTTAGTAGATACTTTACACCACTGTAGACACTTTACACCACTGTTCTTAGTAGATACTTTACACCAATGTAGACACTTTACACCACTGTAGACACTTTACACCACTGTTCTTAGTAGATACTTTACACCACTGTAGACACTTTACACCACTGTTCTTAGTAGATACTTTACACCACTGTAGACACTTTACACCACTGTAGACACTTTACACCACTGTTCTTAGTAGACACTTTACACCACTGTTCTTAGTAGACACTTTACACACACACACACACACACACACACACACACACACACACACACACACACACACACACCCTGTAGTGCAGTGTGTCTTCCTATAGGCCTTGTACTCCAGCATGTAATATTGATGTAGCGCTGTGCTACGCTTCATTACATGTACACACTGGCTGGTGCTCCAGAGCTCCTGAGCCTTCTACTCCTCAACTATTGATGGTTCTGGGGCTGCCTTACCCTCTACATGCCTCTCCTGGCTTCCTTCTACCCCCTCCTCTCCTCTTCTCTCCTACCACCTAATCTCCTCTCCTTACCCCCTCTTCTCCTTTTCTTAACCTCTCCTCTCCTTTCCTACCCCCTCCTCTCCTCTCCTTACCCCTAATACCCTCTCCTTGGCTCTCCTGTCCTAGCCCTTCTTCTCCTCTCCTACCCCTTCTTCTCCTCTCCTACCCCCTCCTCTCCCACCACCTCCTGTACACTCCCCTCCTCTCCTCTCATAACCCCTCCTCTCCTCTCCTCGGCCCCAGTGATGTACAGTGATGTACTGAGCTCGGCCCCAGTGATGTACTGGGCCATAAGCATTACCATCTGTAACTCCTTGCGGTGGGATGCCAAGCAGTTGCCGTACCAGGCGGTGATGCAGCCAGTCAAGATGCTCTGAATGGTGCATCTGTGTAACTCTGAGGATCTGAGGGCCCATGCCGATATCTTTTCAGCTTCCTGAGTTGGAAGAGATGTTGTCGTGCCTTCTTCATGACTGTGTTGGTGTGTGTGGAACATGATAATTCCCTAGTGACGTGGACACAGAGGAATTTGAAGTTCTCGACCTGCTCCACTACAGCCCCGTCGATGTGGATGGGAGCATGCTTGGTCCTCCATTTCCTGTAGTCCATGATCAGATCCTTTATCTTGCTGAGGTTGAGGGAGTGGTTGTTGTCCTGGAACCACATTGGCAGTCTCATCGTCTGCGATCAAGCCTACCAATGTTGGGTCGTCAGAAAACTTAATGATTGTGTTGCAGTTAGTATAAAACAAAAAAAACCTGGTTGTTAATATTATTGCACCCATTGACTTCAAGTGAAGAGGTGGTGCCATCTAATCGAGCTAAATAAGGCATAAGAGTCGTGGGTGAGTTCTAAGGACTAAGCACACACCCATGAGGGACCCCCGTGTTGAGGGTAAGTTTGGATGATGTGTTGTTGCCTACCCTCACCAGCTGGGGGCGGCCCATCAGGAAGTCCAGGATCCAGGTGCAGAGGGAGGTGGTAAATCGCAGGGTCTAATTTATTGATGAACTTGGAGGGCCATCGCTGCACAGTCAGGTCTCTCTAAAGATGTTCGATAGGGTTCAAGTCCGGTCTCTGGCTGGGCGACTCAAGGACAGTCAAAGACTTGTCCCGAAGCTAATCCTGCGTTGTATTGGCTGTGTGCTTAGGTTTGTTGTCCTGTAGCCACCGTCTGAGGTCCTGGGCGCTCTGGAGCAGGTTTTCATCAAGGATCTCTCTGTACTTTGCTCTGTTCATCTTTCCCTTGAACCTGACTAGCCTCCCATTCCCTGCCACTGACAAACATTCCCACAGCATGATGCTGCCACCACCATGCTTCACTGTAGGGATGATGCCAAGTTTCCTCCACCCTTGGCATTCAGACCAAAAAGTTCAATATTGGTTTCATCAGACCAGAGAATACTGTGTCTCATGGTCTGAGAGTCTTTAGGTGCCTTTTGGCAAACTCCAAGTGGCTGTCATGTGCCTTTTACTGAGTGGCTTCTGTCTGGCCACTCTACCATAAAGGCCTGATTGGTGGAGTGCTGCAGAGATGGTTGTCCTTCTGGAAGGTTCTCCCATGTCCACAGAAGAGCTCTGGAGCTATGTCAGAGTGAACATCAGGTTTTTGGTCACCTCCCTGACCAAGGGAGCCACATTTGCCAAATGCAGGGGGAAGGGAGAGCTTTATATGCATCTCAGTGTGTTGATATAAAGTTTTTTCACCTCTAGTTGCACAGATGACACAGTGGTAGAAAGGTAAAAATGGATTTCAGTTTTGCTGCATTTAAGTCACCGGTCACTAGAAGCGTCGCCTCTGGGTGTGCATTTACTTGTTAGCTTATGGCCCTATACAGTTCACTGAGTGCAGTCTTAGTGCCAGCATCGGTTTGTGGTGGTAAATAGACAGGTACCAAAATATGGATGAAAACTCTATTGGTAAATAGTGTGGTCTACAGCTTATCATGAGGTATTCTACCTCAGGTGAGCAGAACCTCAAGACTTTTTTAATATTAGAGATTAGGCATCAGCTGTTGTTAAAAACGTCTTTGGGATCGGTGTCCCATCCACTGGACGTTGGAGCTAATGTAGGCTAATGCGGTTAGCATGAGGTTGTAACTAACAAGAACATTTCCCAGGACATAGACATATCTGATATATGCAGAAAGCTTAAATTCTAATCTGACTGCACTGTCCAATTTAAAGTAGCTATTACAGTGAAAGAATACCATGCTATTGTTTGAGGAGAGTGCACAATTTGAACATGAAAAGTTATTAATAAACAAATTAGGCACATTTGGGCAGTCTTGATAGAACATTTTGAACAGCAATGCAATGGTTCATTGGATCAGTCTAAAACGTTGCACATACACTGCTGCCATTCAGTGGCCAAAATCTAAATTGCACCTGGGCTGGAATAATACATTATGGCATTTCTCTTGCATTTTGAAGATGATGGTACAAAAAAAAATGCAAAAGAACGTTTGTTTTGTTCTTTGTATTATCTTTTACCAGATCTATTGTGTTATATTCTACTACATTCCGTTCACATTTCCACAAACTTCAAAGAGCTTCCTTTCAAATGCTACCAGGAATATGCATGTCCTTGCTTCAGGGCCTGAGCTACAGGCAGTTAGATTTTAGGCGAGGTTAAGAGGTTAACAAAGTTTTCCCTCCGTTTACTCAGTTAATATTTCAACTCTGTTTTTGCCAGTCACACTGTGGGGTTGTGGCCCGATGTAGCAGTGAATGGCTCCAGTGTTTTAGCACATATTTAGCAGGGGATGTGTGTGTGTGTGTGGTGTGGTGTGATGTGGTGTGGTGTGGTGTGTGTGTGTGTGTGTGTGTGTGTGTGTGTGTGTGTGTGTGTGTGTGTGTGTGTGTGTGTGTGTGTGAGCGGTGGATGCTGTAAAAACATCCCACGGTAATACAGTTGGGTCAGAGAGTGGATACATGGGAGGAAGTGATGTTTAAACTTTTATAAAGGCGGCATTGCCATACGGATGAACCTACAGGTGTTATTGGGGGGCCACTCCTGTACTTATAGAGGTATTATAGATGTGTTATAGAGGGGCCACTACTGTACTTATTGAGGTATTATAGAGATGTTATAGAGGGGCCACTACTGTACTTATGGAGGTGTTATAGATGTGTTATAGAGGGGCCACTACTGTACTTATTGAGGTATTATAGAGATGTTATAGAGGGGCCACTACTGTACTTATGGAGGTGTTATAGAGGTGTTATAGAGGGGCCACTACTGTACTTATATAGGTGTTATAGAGGGGCCAATACTGTACTTATAGAGGTATTATAGAGATGTTATAGAGGGGCCACTACTGTACTTATGGAGGTGTTATAGAGGTGTTATAGAGGGGCCACTACTGTACTTATTGAGGTATTATAGAGATGTTATAGAGGGGCCACTACTGTACTTATGGAGGTGTTATAGAGGTGTTATAGAGGGGCCACTACTGTACTTATATAGGTGTTATAGAGGGGCCAATACTGTACTTATAGAGGTGTTATAGAGGGGCCAATACTGTACTTATAGAGATGTTATAGAGGGGCCACTACTGTACTTATAGAGGTGTTATAGAGGGGCCAATACTGTACTTATAGAGATGTTATAGAGGGGCCAATACTGTACTTATAGAGATGTTATAGAGGGGCCAATACTGTACTTATAGAGGTGTTATAGAGGGGCCAATACTGTACTTATAGAGATGTTATAGAGGGGCCACTACTGTACTTATAGAGGTGTTATAGAGGGGCCAATACTGTACTTATAGAGGTGTTATAGAGGTGTTATAGAGGGGCCACTACTGTACTTATATAGGTGTTATAGAGGTGTTATAGAGGTGTTATAGAGGGGCCAATACTGTACTTATAGAGATGTTATAGAGGGGCCACTACTGTACTTATAGAGGTGTTAAAGAGGGGCCAATACTGTACTTATAGAGGTGTTATAGAGGTGTTATAGAGGGGCCACTACTGTACTTATATAGGTGTTATAGAGGTGTTATAGAGGTGTTATAGAGGGGCCACTACTGTACTTATTGAGGTATTATAGAGGTGTTATAGAGGGGTCACTACTGTACTTATTGAGGTATTATAGAGGTGTTATAGAGGGGTCACTACTGTACTTATAGAGGTGTTATATAGGTGTTATAGAGGGGTCACTACTGTACTTATATAGGTGTTATAGAGGTGTTATAGAGGTGTTATAGAGGGGCCACTACTGTACTTATTGAGGTATTATAGAGGTGTTATAGAGGGGTCACTACTGTACTTATAGAGGTGTTATATAGGTGTTATAGAGGGGTCACTACTGTACTTATAGAGGTGTTATAGAGGTGTTATAGAGGGGCCACTACTGTACTTATATAGGTGTTATAGAGGTGTTATAGAGGTGTTATAGAGGGGCCACTACTGTACTTATAGAGGTGTTATAGAGGTGTTATAGAGGTGTTATAGAGGGGCCACTACTGTACTTATAGAGGTGTTATTGAGGTGTTATAGAGGTGTTATTGAGGGGCCACTACTGTACTTATAGAGGTGTTATAGAGGTGTTATAGAGGGGCCACTACTGTACTTATAGAGGTGTTATAGAGGGGCCACTACTGTACTTATAGAGGTGTTATAGAGGGGCCACTACTGTACTTATAGAGGTGTTATAGAGGTGTTATAGAGGGGCCACTACTGTACTTATAGAGGTGTTATAGAGGTGTTATAGAGGTGTTATAGAGGGGCCACTACTGTACTTATTGAGGTATTATAGAGGTGTTATAGAGGGGCCACTACTGTACTTATAGAGGTGTTATAGAGGTGTTATAGAGGTGTTATAGAGGGGCCACTACTGTACTTATAGAGGTGTTATAGAGGTGTTATTGAGGGGCCACTACTGTACTTATAGAGGTGTTATAGAGGTGTTATAGAGGTGTTATAGAGGGGCCACTCCTGTACTTATAGAGGTGTTATAGAGGGGCCACTACTGTACTTATAGAGGTGTTATAGAGGTGTTATAGAGGGGTCACTACTGTACTTATAGAGGTGTTATATAGGTGTTATAGAGGGGCCACTACTGTACTTATAGAGGTGTTATAGAGGTGTTATAGAGGTGTTATAGAGGGGCCACTCCTGTACTTATAGAGGTGTTATAGAGGTGTTATAGAGGGGTCACTACTGTACTTATAGAGGTGTTATAGAGGTGTTATAGAGGGGCCACTACTGTACTTATAGAGGTGTTATAGAGGGGCCACTACTGTACTTATAGAGGTGTTATAGAGGTGTTATAGAGGGGTCACTACTGTACTTATAGAGGTGTTATAGATGTGATATAGAGGGGCCACTACTGTACTTATAGAGATGTTATAGAGGGGCCACTACTGTACTTATAGAGGTGTTATAGAGGTGTCACTACTGTACTTATAGAGGTGTTATATAGGTGTTATAGAGGGGCCACTACTGTACTTATTGAGGTGTTATAGAGGTGTTATTGAGGGGCCACTACTGTACTTATAGAGGTGTTATAGAGGTGTTATTGAGGGGCCACTACTGTACTTATAGATGTGATATAGAGGTATTATAGAGGTGTTATTGAGGGGCCACTACTGTACTTATAGAGGTGTTATAGAGGTATTATAGAGGTGTTATAGAGGGGCCACTACTGTACTTATAGAGGTGTTATAGAGGTGTTATAGAGGGGCCACTACTGTACTTATAGAGGTGTTATAGAGGTGTTATTGAGGGGCCACTACTGTACTTATAGAGGTGTTATAGAGGTGTTATTGAGGTGTTATTGAGGGGCCACTACTGTACTTATAGAGGTGTTATAGAGGGGACACTACTGTACTTACAGAGGTGTTATAGAGGGGACACTACTGTACTTATAGAGGTGTTATAGAGGTGTTATTGAGGGGCCACTACTGTACTTATAGAGGTGTTATAGAGGGGCCACTACTGTACTTATAGAGGTGTTATAGAGGGGCCACTACTGTACTTACAGAGATGTTATAGAGGGGCCACTACTGTACTTACAGAGGTGTTATAGAGGGGACACTACTGTACTTATAGAGGTGTTATAGAGGTGTTATTGAGGGGCCACTACTGTACTTATAGAGGTGTTATAGAGGGGCCACTACTGTACTTATAGAGGTGTTATTGAGGGGCCACTACTGTACTTATAGAGATGTTATAGAGGTGTTATAGAGGGGCCACTACTGTACTTATAGAGGTGTTATAGAGGTGTTATTGAGGTGTTATTGAGGGGCCACTACTGTACTTATAGAGGTGTTATTGAGGGGCCACTACTGTACTTATAGAGGTGTTATAGAGGTGTTATAGAGGGGTCACTACTGTACTTATAGAGGTGTTATAGAGGTGTTATAGAGGGGCCACTACTGTACTTATAGAGGTGTTATAGAGGTGTTATAGAGGGGTCACTACTGTACTTATAGAGGTGTTATAGAGGTGTTATAGAGGGGTCACTACTGTACTTATAGAGGTGTTATAGATGTGTTATAGAGGGGTCACTACTGTACTTATAGAGGTGTTATAGAGGTGTTATAGAGGGGCCAATACTGTACTTATAGAGATGTTATAGAGGGGCCAATACTGTACTTATAGAGATGTTATAGAGGGGCCAATACTGTACTTATAGAGGTGTTATAGAGGGGCCAATACTGTACTTATAGAGATGTTATAGAGGGGCCACTACTGTACTTATAGAGGTGTTATAGAGGGGCCAATACTGTACTTATAGAGGTGTTATAGAGGTGTTATAGAGGGGCCACTACTGTACTTATATAGGTGTTATAGAGGTGTTATAGAGGTGTTATAGAGGGGCCAATACTGTACTTATAGAGATGTTATAGAGGGGCCACTACTGTACTTATAGAGGTGTTAAAGAGGGGCCAATACTGTACTTATAGAGGTGTTATAGAGGTGTTATAGAGGGGCCACTACTGTACTTATATAGGTGTTATAGAGGTGTTATAGAGGTGTTATAGAGGGGCCACTACTGTACTTATTGAGGTATTATAGAGGTGTTATAGAGGGGTCACTACTGTACTTATTGAGGTATTATAGAGGTGTTATAGAGGGGTCACTACTGTACTTATAGAGGTGTTATATAGGTGTTATAGAGGGGTCACTACTGTACTTATATAGGTGTTATAGAGGTGTTATAGAGGTGTTATAGAGGGGCCACTACTGTACTTATTGAGGTATTATAGAGGTGTTATAGAGGGGTCACTACTGTACTTATAGAGGTGTTATATAGGTGTTATAGAGGGGTCACTACTGTACTTATAGAGGTGTTATAGAGGTGTTATAGAGGGGCCACTACTGTACTTATATAGGTGTTATAGAGGTGTTATAGAGGTGTTATAGAGGGGCCACTACTGTACTTATAGAGGTGTTATAGAGGTGTTATAGAGGTGTTATAGAGGGGCCACTACTGTACTTATAGAGGTGTTATTGAGGTGTTATAGAGGTGTTATTGAGGGGCCACTACTGTACTTATAGAGGTGTTATAGAGGTGTTATAGAGGGGTCACTACTGTACTTATAGAGGTGTTATAGAGGTGTTATAGAGGGGCCACTACTGTACTTATAGAGGTGTTATAGAGGGGCCACTACTGTACTTATAGAGGTGTTATAGAGGGGCCACTACTGTACTTATAGAGGTGTTATAGAGGTGTTATAGAGGGGCCACTACTGTACTTATAGAGGTGTTATAGAGGTGTTATAGAGGTGTTATAGAGGGGCCACTACTGTACTTATTGAGGTATTATAGAGGTGTTATAGAGGGGCCACTACTGTACTTATAGAGGTGTTATAGAGGTGTTATAGAGGTGTTATAGAGGGGCCACTACTGTACTTATAGAGGTGTTATAGAGGTGTTATTGAGGGGCCACTACTGTACTTATAGAGGTGTTATAGAGGTGTTATAGAGGTGTTATAGAGGGGCCACTCCTGTACTTATAGAGGTGTTATAGAGGGGCCACTACTGTACTTATAGAGGTGTTATAGAGGTGTTATAGAGGGGTCACTACTGTACTTATAGAGGTGTTATATAGGTGTTATAGAGGGGCCACTACTGTACTTATAGAGGTGTTATAGAGGTGTTATAGAGGTGTTATAGAGGGGCCACTCCTGTACTTATAGAGGTGTTATAGAGGGGCCACTACTGTACTTATAGAGGTGTTATAGAGGTGTTATAGAGGGGTCACTACTGTACTTATAGAGGTGTTATAGAGGTGTTATAGAGGGGCCACTACTGTACTTATAGAGGTGTTATAGAGGGGCCACTACTGTACTTATAGAGGTGTTATAGAGGTGTTATAGAGGGGTCACTACTGTACTTATAGAGGTGTTATAGATGTGATATAGAGGGGCCACTACTGTACTTATAGAGATGTTATAGAGGGGCCACTACTGTACTTATAGAGGTGTTATAGAGGTGTCACTACTGTACTTATAGAGGTGTTATATAGGTGTTATAGAGGGGCCACTACTGTACTTATTGAGGTGTTATAGAGGTGTTATTGAGGGGCCACTACTGTACTTATAGAGGTGTTATAGAGGTGTTATTGAGGGGCCACTACTGTACTTATAGAGGTGTTATAGAGGTGTTATTGAGGGGCCACTACTGTACTTATAGATGTGATATAGAGGTATTATAGAGGTGTTATTGAGGGGCCACTACTGTACTTATATAGGTGTTATAGAGGTATTATAGAGGTGTTATTGAGGGGCCACTACTGTACTTATAGAGGTGTTATAGAGGTATTATAGAGGTGTTATAGAGGGGCCACTACTGTACTTATAGAGGTGTTATAGAGGTGTTATAGAGGGGCCACTACTGTACTTATAGAGGTGTTATAGAGGTGTTATTGAGGGGCCACTACTGTACTTATAGAGGTGTTATAGAGGTGTTATTGAGGTGTTATTGAGGGGCCACTACTGTACTTATAGAGGTGTTATAGAGGGGCCACTACTGTACTTATAGAGGTGTTATAGAGATGTTATAGAGGGGCCACTACTGTACTTATAGAGGTGTTATAGAGGGGACACTACTGTACTTACAGAGGTGTTATAGAGGGGACACTACTGTACTTATAGAGGTGTTATAGAGGTGTTATTGAGGGGCCACTACTGTACTTATAGAGGTGTTATAGAGGGGCCACTACTGTACTTATAGAGGTGTTATAGAGGGGCCACTACTGTACTTACAGAGATGTTATAGAGGGGCCACTACTGTACTTACAGAGGTGTTATAGAGGGGACACTACTGTACTTATAGAGGTGTTATAGAGGTGTTATTGAGGGGCCACTACTGTACTTATAGAGGTGTTATAGAGGGGCCACTACTGTACTTATAGAGGTGTTATTGAGGGGCCACTACTGTACTTATAGAGATGTTATAGAGGTGTTATAGAGGGGCCACTACTGTACTTATAGAGGTGTTATAGAGGTGTTATTGAGGTGTTATTGAGGGGCCACTACTGTACTTATAGAGGTGTTATTGAGGGGCCACTACTGTACTTATAGAGGTGTTATAGAGGTGTTATAGAGGGGTCACTACTGTACTTATAGAGGTGTTATAGAGGTGTTATAGAGGGGCCACTACTGTACTTATAGAGGTGTTATAGAGGTGTTATAGAGGGGTCACTACTGTACTTATAGAGGTGTTATAGAGGAGTTATAGAGGGGCCACTCCTGTACATAGAGGTGTTATAGAGGTGTTATAGAGGGGTCACTACTGTACTTATAGAGGTGTTATAGAGGTGTTATAGAGGGGTCACTACTGTACTTATAGAGGTGTTATAGATGTGTTATAGAGGGGTCACTACTGTACTTATAGAGGTGTTATAGAGGTGTTATAGAGGGGCCACTCCTGTACTTATAGAGGTGTTATAGAGGTGTTATAGAGGGGCCACTACTGTACTTATAGAGGTGTTATAGATGTGTTATAGAGGTGTTATTGAGGGGCCACTCCTGTACTTATAGAGGTGTTATATAGGTGTTATAGAGGGGCCACTACTGTACTTATAGAGGTGTTATATAGGTGTTATAGAGGGGCCACTACTGTACTTATAGAGGTGTTATAGACGTGTTGTAGAGGGGCCACTCCTGTACGGTCGGTCCGGATGGACGGGCACTTAACTATTGCAGGGCGGACTGAGACTAGCCTAATTCCTGCCCCTTCCACTGCCCTGTCGTGCAGATCAGTCATGGCTACGCCCTCAGATTACCCTGCCTTCCTGTCCAGCTGCCAGACTTTTGGACACTATTGGAAACGGTTAAAATACGGTCAGCGTTTTGCTTTAGTCTGCCTGGAGTTCCATGTGGGCGGGGTTTGCCGTCATGTGACAATCAGACGGATTCCATTTAAGCCAGGCAACCTTAATCAAGCACAAATAGAGCATTTGAAATGGGTTCAAATAGTGTTTGAACTCGGGTCCTGGTGGGGTTACAACAGTATTCCTGTGCCATGCTTTTACCTAAGACTGGTCTGAGATCATACCTTCTCATCCCTGCCAATGCCTGGTTGGCGGTACGCTTTTTGCGCTTTGCTTTGCTGCACATAAAGGAGACGTCACTATTACAGATAGATAGACTTTTAGGGGACATTTAGGGTGCTGTCGGGTCGTTCTTCCTCCTCTTCCCCCATTTCCCAAGCAGACAAGCCTCCTTGTTAGCAGACTAACAGCAACAGATTTTCCACTGTACCATTAGACCCAGGAGAAGCCAGGCTGCATCCCTTCCTCCTCCCTTTCTCTTCCTCCCCCCTTCCTCTTCCTCCCCCCTTTCCCATGCAGACAAGCCTCCCCGTTACCAGAATCTCACAGCAATACATTCATGTTCTGTCATTGTGTTGGAAAGATTTTGGTCTGCTGAGTGCTGAGATTGTCCACTGTACCATTAGCCCCATTAGAGGCCAGGCTGCCTCCCCCCGCCCCCCCCCCCCCCCCCCCCCCCCCCCCCCCCCCCCCAGTCCCAAGGACCTACCTACCGGTCCACAACCTACCTACCGGCTTGGGATGGACCTCATTGTCATCATATATAATGAATCCATATACAAACCAGTAACCTCAATTGCACACATTTCTAAGACCTTTTTTCACTGATAACCATGGCGATTGTAAAAGTCTGGAAAAAAATCTACAACACAATACATTTACAGCGTATAGTAGAATCTGAAACATCACCACAGTAAAGAATTTCATTCAACCCAAATCTTATTTCCGAATGGCTTCATCCATTTTTTCCCGAATACTGAATGGTTGGATAAAGACAGCTGGCCATCTGACCTATATCCCGCTGACAGACAGGCAAAGTGTGGTTCGTTTCCACCCGTGCTCCCCCCGTGTCCCAGAGGAAATGGAACAGCCCACATTCCCCTGGTGTCCTGCACAGGTGACTGAGGGTTGAACCATATCAGGAAGCTCAGGGGGAAGTGGCACCCTGACACTGACCTGGCTTGGACTGGGAAACAGATGGAGAGTAGACCCAAAGCTTACCCCGTGGTCCTCTACTCCATTTCCTGGTCCTTATGGTGTGTGTGTGTGTGTGTGTGTGTGTGTCCCATGTTGAGCATGTATGTGTCATACGATGCCATGGTAGGGTCTTAGATTTATCATTCCATTGCGTAACCCTGCTGGTACCACCCTGCCCTGCTGGCAACCCCATCTGCTGCTGTGAAATCTACAGTACACAACTGACAATACCTCAGCTTTTAAAGGTCTTATAATACAGATATCTTCTACAGGCCCCATCTCCTCCTAACGTTTAATACAGACAGCACCATCTTCTATAGGCTCCATCTCCTCCTTATAATACAGACAGCACCATCTTCTACAGGCTCCATCTCCTCCTTATAATACAGACAGCACCATCTTCTACAGGCTCCATCTCCTCCTTATAATACAGACAGCACCATCTTCTACAGGCTCCATCTCCTCCTAACGTATAATACAGACAGCACCATCTTCTACAGGCCCCATCTCCTCCTAACGTATAATACAGACAGCACCATCTTCTACAGGCCCCATCTCCTCCTTATAATACAGACAGCGCCATCTTCTACAAGCTCCATCTCCTCCTTATAATACAGACAGCACCATCTTCTACAGGCCCCATCTCCTCCTTATAATACAGACAGCACCATCTTCTACAAGCTCCATCTCCTCCTTATAATACAGACAGCACCATCTTCTACAGGCCCCATCTCCTCCTTATAATACAGACAGCACCATCTTCTACAGGCTCCATCTCCTCCTAACGTTTAATACAGACAGCACCATCTTCTACAGGCTGCATCTCCTCCTTATAATACAGACAGCACCATCTTCTACAGGCTCCATCTCCTCCTTATAATACAGACAGAACCATCTTCTACAGGCCCCATCTCCTCCTTATAATACAGACAGCACCATCTTCTACAGGCTCCATCTCCTCCTAACGTATAATACATAATTTACATTTACATTTAAGTCATTTAGCAGACGCTCTTATCCAGAGCGACTTACAAATTGGTGCATTCACCTTATGATATCCAGTGGAACAGCCACTTTACAATAGTGCATCTAAATCTTTTAGGGATGGGGGGGGGGGGGGTGAAGGATTCCTTTATCCTATCCTAGGTATTCCTTAAAGAGGTGGAGATGTACAGACATACAGACAGGACCATCTTCTACAGGCTCCATCTCCTCCTTATAATACAGACAGCACCATCTTCTACAGGCTCCATCTCCTCCTTAAAATACAGACAGCACCATCTTCTACAGGCTCCATCTCCTCCTAACAGGTCCCATCTCCTCCTAACAGGCCCCATCTCCTCCTAACAGGCCCCATCTTCTCTTAACAGGCCCCATCTCCTCCTAACAGGCCCCATCTTCTCTTAACAGGCCCCATCTCCTCCTAACAGGTTCCATCTCCTCCTAACAGGCCCCATCTCCTCCTAACAGGCCCCCATCTCCTCCTAACAGGCCCCATCTCCTCCTAACAGGCCCCCATCTCCTCCTAACAGGCCCCATCTCCTCCTAACAGGCCCCATCTCCTCCTAACAGGCCCCATCTCCTCTGAACACATCATGTATTTTTCATTAGATATCATTAGTATTATGAACCAGGGCATTTGGAGCCACAAAGGGAAACTGACTCTGAATCAATGTTTAAATTTGGAGTCACAAAATCAGCACCAAAGAGCTAAAAGCATGGTGAATATCTGTGATCAAGACAGTCGTTTCAGATCCATTTCGAAGCATTAAGAGACTGGGGGTGTATGTTTCTGGTTTGCAGAGAGCTGAAACCTGTCTGAGTGTGAGTGACTTAGTATCACCCCCACAGCTTCACCCCCACAGCATCACCCCCACAGCTTCACCCTCACAGCTTCACCCCCACAGCTTCACCCCCACAGCATCACCCCCACAGCTTCACCCCCACAGCATCACCCCCACAGCTTCACCCTCACAGCTTCACCCCCACAGCTTCACCCCCACAGCATCACCCCCACAGCTTCACTCCGACAGCATCACCCCCACAGCATCACCCCTAAAGCATCACCCCCACAGCTTCACCCCCACAGCATCACCCCCACAGCATCACCCCCACAGCTTCAACCCCACAGCATCACCCCTAAAGCTTCACCCACACAGCTTCACCCACACAGCTTCACCCCCACAGCATCACCCCCACAGCTTCACCCCTAAAGCATCACCCTCACAGCTTCACCCCCACAGCATCACCCCCACAGCTTCACCCCCACAGCTTCACCCCCACAGCTTCACCCCCACAGCATCACCCCCACAGCTTCACCCCCACAGCATCACCCCCACAGCCTCACCCCCACAGCTTCACCCCCACAGCATCACCCCCACAGCATCACCCCCACAGCATCACCCCCACAGCTTCACCCCCACAGCATCACCCCCACAGCATCACCCCCACAGCATCACCCCCACAGCATAACCCCCACAGCATCACTCCCGCAGCTTCACCACAACAGCGCGTGTGTGTCAGTCTGTTCTCATATGTCTGTATGCCTGGACCTCTATACTCAGTCTCCTCTTTATTGTTAATTGTGCTCCGGTGACATTTACCTCAAAACAAAGACGTAATTCCTCCGAGTAGGGTGTGTGTTCCCAAAACAAGACTACATCAGCCACGATAGATAGAACCCGTTCTTCCCTTTTTCATGACATAACCATGTCCTTACTTCTTCCAAAGACAAAATGTGTCCTGTTCGAAAAAAGAAGGGGAAAAAATACTGTTTGATACCTGTTTGTGTGTGCATGAGTGTGTTTGTGTGTGCATGAGTGTGTTTGTGTGTGCATGAGTGTGTTTGTGTGTGCATGAGTGTGTTTGTATGTGCACGAGTGTGTTTGTGTGTGCACGAGTGTCTTTGTGTGTGCATGAGTGTGTTTGTATGTGCACGAGTGTGTTTGTGTGTGCACGAGTGTGTTTGTGTGTGCATGAGTGTGTTTGTGTGTGCATGAGTGTGTTTGTGTGTGCATGAGTGTGTTTGTGTGTGCATGAGTGTGTTTGTATGTGCACGAGTATGTTTGTGTGTGCACGAGTGTCTTTGTGTGTGCACAAGTGTCTTTGTGTGTGCATGAGTGTCTTTGTGTGTGCATGAGTGTCTTTGTGTGTGCACGAGTGTCTTTGTGTGTGCATGAGTGTCTTTGTGTGTGCATGAGTGTCTTTGTGTGTGCACGAGTGTCTTTGTGTGTGCATGAGTGTCTTTGTGTGTGCATGAGTGTCTTTGTGTGTGCATGAGTGTCTTTGTGTGTGCCTGTCTGCGCACGTGTGACAACTCAAAAGGTTACTCTCTTTCTCTGCCTTAGAGAGCTTTGATACCAAACCACCACTGTTGGGCTTTTCAGCATTTTTCATCAGATCAGATCAGTGGACAGAGAGACACTGAGGCGTCCATCCCGGCCTGATATTCAGCAGCTCAAACATTCCCCGCTTTTTATTTCTAAACATTGGATCTGTGTTAAGGTGTTTTCACTGTCAGCTAGTGTGAAACGTTTCTTTCTTCTGTCAGACTAAATGTATCTTAGATCTATGGCTCAAAGAATGATAGCCAAAGGTGTATGTATTTGGTAAGGAGATGGACTCTTGTTATCTTAGCTTCAGAACCTATTGACTAAGATAAACCTGTTACGCAGAGCATTATGGGTACTGTAGTACAGCATGCTACACGGGCTGTTGTGAGAATGGAGAATGGTATTGAGTAGGAGGAGGAGGAGGAGGAGGAGGAGGAGGGTGAAAAGGTAGGATAATATCCCGTCCCTTGGGAGACAGACAGCAATGGAAATTAAATGGAATATTTCTGAGAAACTAGAATGTCACCATACTCAGAACAAACTGTCAGGGTAACATTGATGAATATTTAAATATTTAACAACGATCTCTGGGCCTCCCGTGGGATATCATAGGACCATTCTGGTTCGTTCCCAAAGGAAGAGAAGGAGCCCCTCTGCCAACGGTTCTGCACTATGTGCCTTCCACAGACAATTTCTCAGCGCAAAAAATATCGCACCCCCTCCAAAAAAATTTAACATATATGATCAAAGTCAGTCTTTCTGGCTGGTGAGTGCCAGGAGGAGTGAGTAATTATCTCCCCTGTGATGGAGTCTACGTGTTCAAGAAGCAGCAGAATGCAAAGCTGAGAGAGATGGTAGGATCAGATCCATTCAGCTCAGAGACAGACAAGCGCAGCATCTGCCGTAAATTGAGGAATTATAATATATTTATAACCGTACAGCAGTGTTGCACAACAGCCTAAAACAGACAAAGATAACTAAGGACCTTAGTGTATAAGCATGTAAACGGTGTGACCAATAGTAAAAAAAAAAAACACAAAACGTCAAAACACACAAACGTATATTTGAGTACACACACGTACACGGGGCTAAAGAGTACACAAGGTAAAGGGGGAATGTCAGGAACCTCAGTCAGCCTCTCAAACTGGGGAAAGACCCAAACCTCAACTCTCTGAACACACACAACATTCAAACTTCTGCAACTCAAAGTAAAAACACACCCATTAGCTTATTCACAAAGACACGTATTCCAGCTAACAAACGCATAAGCACGTTTACATACAAAGGTAGGCTCACGAGTACACACACACACACACACACACACACACATGAGCACACACACACACATGAGCACACACACACACACACACACAAGCACACACGAACATAAGCACACAAACACACAAGCACACACACACACGAGCACACACATACACACACGAGCACACACACACACACACGAGCACGTACACGCACACACAAGCACACACTCAAGAGCACATACACACACACACACAAACGAGCACACGCTCACACACAAGCACAAACACAAACACACACGAGCACATACACACACGAGCACATACACACACACACACACACATGAGCACACACACACACACAAGCACGTACACACACACACAAGCACACACAAACATAAGCACACAAACACACAAGCACACACACACACGAGCACACACACACACACACACACACGAGCACACACACACACACACAAACGAGCACACGCACACACCCAAGCACAAACACACACGAGCACATACACACACGAGCACACACACACACGAGCACACACACACACACGAGCACACACACACACGAGCACACACACACACACGAGCACACACACACACACACGAGCACACACACACACACACGAGCACACACACACACACACGAGCACACACACGAGCACACACACACACACACACGAGCACACACACACACACACACACGAGCACACACACACACACACACGAGCACACACAACACACACACACGAGCACACACAACACACACACACACACACACACACACACACACACACACACACACACACACACACACACACACACACACACACACACACACACACACACACACACACATCTGGCAGCTGTGGAGGAGTGCAGGCGGCGCACAGAAACATGCAGTCATTGTCCTTGACCACAGTTACATAACAAAAACATCTCTGTCCTTATAGTCCTCCAATATCACTCTATTCTACTCCTCTCCTGTCCGGTGTCACTCGTTACCACAACCACATATTTATCTTCTTCAAATCTGATTTTAACCTTAACCCTAACCTTAATCTGAACCTTACTATTGAGGAGGAGGAGGAGGAGGAGGAGGAGGAGGAGGAGGAGGAGGAGGAGGAGGGTGAAAAGGTAGGATAATATCCCATCCCTTGGGAGACAGACAGCAATGGAAATTAAATGGAATATTTCTGAGAAACTAGAATGTCACCATACTCAGAACAAACTGTCACTGCTAACCCTAAAGCCTAACATTAAGTTAACGATCAAATTTTTTTGTTTTCTTAAATTTTTTACGATATGGCCAATTTTTGACTTTGTGGCTGTGGTAACTAGTGACAACCCTCCTCTCCTCTCATCCCTCTCTCCTCTCCTCCCCTGCTCTCCACGTCTGCCCTCTCTTTTCATCTCACACCTGCTCCCCCAGGACCTGTTGAAACAGGAAATAGGAAGCTGCTAATGAGGAACAAACCATGTGTCAAGGTCTGTATTGTCCCCATCCCTCCCCATGCCCCCTTTACGGTTCCATGGTCTAGCCTGGGACATCCAAGTCCCACACAGGGACACAATATGGCCCTGTTGGCCTGCCCTGTGTGACCTCTACACACCCACACAGCTGGCCTGTTCCCTATTTAATAGACCAGACAGACACACACAAACACAAACACACACATACATGCACACACACACATACACACTGTGAATAGAGGGCATCTGTCAAGGTGAAAGATGGCACCGATAGAGATGGCAGCTTCGCCTCTAGTCCTTAGGAAACTGTGCAGTATTTTGTTTTTTTATGTATTATTTCTTACATTGTTAGCCCAGAAGTGTTATTACATACAGCCGGGAAGAACTATTGGATATCAGAGAGACGTCAACTTAACAGCATTACGACCAGGAACACGACTTTCCCAAAGCAGATCCTTTGACTGCACCTCTCAGAGGCCGACCCAAACCAACGCCATCGGAGGAGAGGATGCCGGAGCGGTCTTGTAGTGAGGCTTCGGATGCGCGCACACCACCCACCGCTTCCCAGTATATTACTCGCTAATGTCCAGTCCCTAGTTAACAAAGTCGACAAAATTAGGGCAAGAGTTTCTTTCCAAAGAAATATCCGGGATTGTAACATACTCTGTTTCACAGAGACATGGCTAGCTGGGGACATGCTATTGGAGTCGGTACAGCCAACGGGATTTTCAGTGCATCGCGCCGACAGGAACAAACATCTCTCCGGTAAGAAGAAGGGCGGGGGTTATGTTTCATGATTGTAACAACATACAAGAACGCAAGTCCTTTTGTTCACCTGACCTAGAATTCCTCACTATCAAATGCCGACCGTATTACCTCCCAAGAAAACTCTCCTCGGATATCATCACAGCCGTGTGTATCCCCCCGCAAGCGGATACCAAGACGGCCAACAAGGAACTTCACTGGACTTTATGCAAACTGGAAACCATATATCCTGAGGCTGCATTTAATGTAGCTGGGGATTTTAACAAAGCTAATCTGAGAACAAGGCTACCTAAATTCCAGCAGAATATTGATTGCAGTACACGAGCAAATAACACACTCGACCATTGCTACTCTAACTTCTGCGATGCATACAAGGCCCTCCCCGCCCTCCTTTTGGGCAAATCTGACCATGACTCCATCTTGTTGCTCCCCTCCTATAGGCAGAAACTAAAACAGGAAGCGCCCGTGCTTAGGTCTATCTAACGCTGGTCTGACCTATCGGATTCATCACTTCAAGATCGCTTCAATCACATGGACTGGGATATGTTCCTGGTAGCCTCAGACAATAACATTGAAGTATACGCTGACTCAGTGAGTGAGTTTATAAGAAAGTGTATAGGTGATGTTGTACCCACTGTGACTATTAAAATCTTCCCTAACCAGAAACCGTAGATTGATGGCAGCATTCGCGCAAAACTGAAAGCATGTACCTGCTACAATCTCAATCTCAAGCTTTACAATGATATCTAGATATTTTAATTTATTAAGACTGAATGATAAATTAGGGCTACAGAGCTACCAAGCTTGCTAGGACAGACAAACCTGGCTGCAACTTCAATAAGCACTGAAGTGTGAAGTGAGCGTCGTAAAAGCCCTTGAACCTAACCATGGCAACAGAGAATCCCAAACTCCCCCACCCAAATGTAGAGGCCTCTGAGGTCCCGTGCTCCATAGCCTCCTTTACACCCCTGCTCAGAGGCTATCATAGTACATTTCCCCTCAGAAATGTAAAATGACACTGCACGAAAAGACTAACAAACAAAAGCTCCTCAGAGATAATCTAGAGGTACTATTTGCGGACGGTTACAAGACTGGGAACATAAGAAACTTAATTTTCCACACAGACCATCCCCTGACATGGCACAGTGCTATAAGAGCACACTAACCCTCTGTCAGGAGAGAGGGTTTTGGGCCCAGGGTGGAAACTCAGAATACTGGAAAAAGAGGCCCCTGAGATTGAGACAGCCTCTGTCAATTTGTACAAGGTTGGAACAGTGGTGGTGCTGGGAAACTTC
Organism: Salvelinus fontinalis; assembly: GCF_029448725.1. Classification (NCBI taxonomy): domain Eukaryota; kingdom Metazoa; phylum Chordata; class Actinopteri; order Salmoniformes; family Salmonidae; genus Salvelinus; species Salvelinus fontinalis. Next base: position 73,605 of record NW_026600358.1, read on the forward strand.
AAACACATCCAGACTTTCACGGAATCAAAGAAATAGCACAGCGGCAGAAGCTCTCTCTTGGCGACGACTCTCCCACCTCAAGTGAGTCGGTAAACACCCCCACAGACAAGCAACCCCAAGAGGGGATTCACCCCCAAGGGAGAGAGGTGTCTGCACTCTGGACTTTGGTGAGACAACTTCAACAGGAGATAGAGGAGGTGCGGAAGGAGAAGTTGAAACACTAGAGGAGGAGAGACAGCTGCAGGAGGTGAGAAAGATAAGCTGTGACAGAGAACAATCCATTAGAGAGCTGGCCACGCCCTCAGAGAAGTCAGCAGAACAGCACAACTCAAATCCTGACCACAGCCTCGACACCAGAGCAGAAAAGCCCACCCCAGATCCTCAAATCAAATCAAATGTTATTCGTCACGTGCACCGAATGCAACAGGTGTAGACCTTACAGTGAAATGCTTACTTACAAGCCCTTAAGAAGCCTTTTGGACCTCGATTTGGCTCTCCGGTACCGCTTGCCGTGCGGTAGCAGAGAGAACAGTCTATGACTAGGGTGGCTGGAGTCTTTGACAATTGTTAGGGCCTTCCTCTGACACCGCCTGATATTGAGGTCCTGGATGGAAGGAAGCTTGGCCCCAGTGATGTACTGGGCCATACGACTACCCTCTGTAGTGCCTTGCAGTCGGAAAGGGAATAGGCTTTGTTGTGCCCTCTTCATGACTGTCTTAGTGTGTTTGGATCATGACAGTTTGTTGTTGATGTGGACACCAAGGAACTTGAAGCTCTCAACCTGTTCCACTACAGCCCCGTCGATGAGAATAGGGGCGTACTCGGTCCTCCTTTTCCTGTAGTACACAATCATCTCCTTAGTCTTGTTTACATTGAGGGAGAGGTTGTTGTCCTGGCACCAAACGACCAGGTCTCTGACCTCATCCCAATAAGCTGTCTCATCGTTGTCGGTGATCATAACACTGTTATGGCATCGGCAAAGTTGATGAGGGTGTTGGAGTCGTGCCTGGCCATGCAGTCATAAGTGAACAGGGAGTACAGGAGGGGACTGAGCACGCACCCCTGAGGGGCCCCGGTGTTGAGGATCAGCGTGGCGGATGTGTTGTTCCCTACCCTGATCACCTCGGGGCGGCCCGTCAGGAAGTCCAATATCCATGCAGTGGGAAGTGTTTAGTCCCAGGGTCATTAGCTTAGTGATGAGCTTTGAGGGCACTATGGTGTTGAACACTGAGCTGTAGTGAATGAATAGCATTCTCACATAGGTGTTTATTTTGTCCAGGTGGGAAAGGACAGTGTGTAGTGCAATAGAGATTGCATCATCTGTGGATTTGTTGGGGCGGTATGCAAATTGAAGTGGGTCTAGGGTTTCTGGGATAATGCTGTTGATGTTAGCCATGACCAGCCTTTCAATGCACTTCATGGCTACATACGTGAGTGCTACGGGTCGGTAGTCATTTAAGCAGGTTACCTTAGTGTTCTTGGGCACAGGGACTATTGTGGTCTGCTTGAAACATGTTGGTATTATAGACTCGGTCAGGGACGGGTTGAAAATGTCAGTGAAGACACTTGCCAGTTGGTCAGCACACCAGTACACAACCTGGTAATCCGTCTGGTCCAGCGGCCTTGTGAATTTTGCCCTGCTTAAAGGTCTGACCACAGCCTTGACACAACATAGCAGAACAGACAAATTAATAAACACCAACCCCCACCCACCTCCTAGCAGCCCTAATGAAAACCTCTCAACACCCACTGAGGACACACAAGCCATAGATTGTTCTCCTCATGGACTCGAATGAGAAATATATTCAAGAAAATTTACTTTTCCCCAAACACAGAGTGTCTAAACTCTGGTGTCCAAACACCCAGACCTTCTGCCTGAGGACAAACTAGGTTCGCCCAGCCACATAGTAATACACAAACGACCTGAGGACACAGAAAGAAAGGGTGGCCACAGCACTCAAGAGAGATTGAAAAAGCTTCCTCCACTTTCCCCAAAGCACAAGTGGTTAAATCCACTTGCTACACGCTAGCTACCCTCCATGCCCCCAGATCAGCCCTGCGCCCCCCCGCCCCCCTCCCCTGCCCCCGGATCAGCCCTGCGCCCCTCCTACCCCTCCCAATCCCTCCGATCAGCCTATTTTGTTGCCTTACAACCTGGAATTAAAATGTATTTTGGGGGGGTTGTATCATTTGATTTGCCCACTTTGAAGATGCAACATATTTTTTATTGTGAAACAATAAGAAATAAGAAATAAGAATAAGAAATAAGAATAAGAAATAAGACAAAAAAACAGGAAACTTGAGCATGTATAACTATTCACTCCCCAAAATCATTACTTTGTAGAGCCACCTTTCTCAGCAATTACAGCTGCAAGTCTCTTGGGGTATGTCTCTAAAATCTTGGCACATCAAGCCACTAGGATTTCTGCCCACTCTTCAAGGCAAAACAGCTCCAGCTCCTTGAAGTTGGATGGATTCCGCTGGTCTAGAGCAATACCACAGATTCTCAATTGGATTGAGGTCTGGGCTTTGACTAGGCCATTCCAAGACCTTTAAATGTTTCCCCTTAAACCACTTGAGTGATGCTTTAGCAGTATGCTTAGGGTCATTGTCCTGCTAGAAGGTGAACCTCCATCCCAGTCTCAAATCTCTGGAAGACTGAAACAGGTTTCCCTCAAGGATTTCCCTGTATTTGGCGCCATTCATCATTTCTTAAATTCTGACCAGTTTCCCAGTCCCTGTCGATGAAAAACATCCCAAACAGCATGATGCTGCCTCCACCATGCTTCACTGTAGGGATGTTGTTCTCGGGGTGATGAGAGTTGTTGGGTTTGTGACAGACATAGTGTTTTCCTTGATGGCCAAAAACCTACATTTTGTCTCATCTGACCAGAGTACCTTCTTCCATATGTTTGGGGATTCTCCCACATTGCTTTTGGTGAACATCAAACATGTTTTCTTATTTTTTCTTTAAGCAATGGCTTTTTTCTGGCCGCTCCTCTGTAAAGCCCAGCTCTGTGGAGTGTACGGCTTAAAGTGGTCCTATGGACAGATATTCCAATCTCCCCTGTGGAGCTTTGCAGCTCCATCAGGGTTATCTTTGGCGTCTTTGTTGCGTCTCTGATTAATGCCCTCCTTGCCTGGTCAGTGAGTTTTGGTGGGCAGTTTTCTCTTGGCAGGTTTGTTGTGGTGCCATATTCTTTCCATTTTTTAATAATTGATTAAATGGTGCTCTGTGGGATGTTCAAAGTGTCAGATATTTTTTTATAACCCAACCGTGATCTGTACTTCTCCACAACTTTGTTAGTGGTGTTGCGGACTCTGGGGCCTTTAAGAACAGCTACAGTTGAAGTCAGAAGTTTACATACACCTTAGCCAAATATATTTAAACTCAGTTTTTCACAATTCCTAACATTTAATCCCAGTAAAAATCCCCTGTCTTAGGTCAGTTAGGATCACCACTTTATTTTAAGAATGTGAAATGTGAAATGTTAGAACAATAGTAGAGAAAATGTCACATCTGCTCCTGCTACGCCCTCTTGTGTTCATCCGGTGTCTCCTTAACCCACAGCCACTCCCCCAGTATACTATATCTCTCTCTCTCCCTTTCTGTGTTTGTGATTGTGTGGTTGGAGACAGGTGTGCTGGAGTCAGAGCAGATCCCCACCAGCTGCAACCCGTTCCATAATCAAGACCTCTACAAATAATCAGTCTTGCCAATTCCACTCTGCCAGATCGTAATCTCTGCTCAGTCAGTTTATGCTTCTAGCTATTTATGATTATTCAAGATCCTGTCACCCTGCTGTGTCTGTTTCCCTGCCTGACGCGGTTTATCCTCTCCACTGCAGTTTCACTGCAGCCCTGACTCTGGTTCCTGTCTCCTGTTCCACACCCCGCTACCCTGTTTTGGTTTCGGCACACTACTAATCCCTTGGATTTGCCTCCGGACCTGCTTACACTGTTCCAATCCCATTCTCTTCAGCATCTGGATTCCTGTAACCCACCTGAGCTTCCTTTGGATCTGCACTCCATCTCTTCCTGTTTTGCAATAACTACTTGTGCCGCTCCACCTAACAGAGAATGACTTATTTCAGCTTTTATTTATTTCACATTCCCAGTGGGTCAGAAGTTTGTATACACTCAAATAATATTTGGTAGCATTGGCTTTAAATTGTTTAACTTGGGTCAAATGTTTCGGATAGCCTTCCATAAGCTTCCCACAATAAGTTGGGTGAATTTTGGCCCATTCCTCCTGACAGAGCTGGTGTAACTGAGTCAGCTTTGTAGGCCTCCTTGCTTGCACACACTTTTTTAGTTCTGCCCACAAATGTTCTATAGGCTTGAGGTCAGGGCTTTGTGATGGTCACTTCAAAACCTTGACTTTCTTGTCCTTAAGACATTTTGCCACAACTTTGGAAGTATGCTTGGGGTCATTGTCCATTTGGAAAACACATTTGCGACCAAGCTTTAACTTCCTGACTGATGTCTTGAGATGATGCTTCAATATATCCACAGCATTTTCCTACCTCATGATGCCATCTATTTTGTGAAGTGCATCGGTCCCTCCTGCAGCAAAGCAGCCCCACAACATGATGCTGGCACCCCCGTGCTTCACGGTTGGGATGGTGTTCATCGGCTTGCAAGCATCCCCCTCTTTCCTCCAAACACGATGGTCATTATGGCCAAATAGTTCCATTTTTGTTTCATCAGACCAGAGAACATTTCTCCAAAAAGTACAATCTTTGTCCTCATGTGCAGTTGCAAACAGTAGTCTGGCTTTTTTAGGTTTTGGAGCAGTGGCTTCTTCCTTGCTAAGCGGCCTGTCAGGTTATGTTGATATAGGACTCGTTTTACTGTAGATATAGACACTTTTGTACCTGTTTCCTCCAGCGTCTTCACAGGGTCTTTTGTTGTTGTTCTGGGATTGATTTTCATTTTTCGCACCAAAGTATGTTAATCTCTAGGAGACAGAACGCGTCTCCTTCCTGAGCGGTATGACGGCTGCGTGGTCCCATGGTGTTTATACTTGTGTACTATTGTTTGTACAGATGAACGTGGTAACTTCAGGCATTTGGAAATTGCTCCCAAGGATGAACCAGACTTGTGGAGGTCTACAATTAGTTTTTTTCTTGGCTGATTTTGTCACGCCCTGGCCTTAGTATTCTTTGTTTTCTTTATTATTTTAGTTAGGTCAGGGTGTGACATGGGGAATGTTTGTGTTTTGTCTCGTTTTTGGTGGTTATATGGAAAAGGGGGTGTTGGGTTTAGTTTATGGGTTTGTGTTGAGTGAATGTTTCTAGTTATGTCTATGGTTGAGTGTATGTTCTAGGTATGTCTATGGTTGCCTGAGTGGTTCCCAATTAGAGACAGATGTCTTTAATTTGTCTCTGATTGGGAGCCATATTTTAGGCGGCCATAGGCATCATGTTTTTGGGGGGATCATTGTCTAGGTCTGTGTCTGAGTCTAGGTTGCATGTTTGCATTTTGTTCGGTTATAGCTTCACGGTCATCTATTTGTTGTTTTGCTTCGTTCGTTTTCTCCTAAATAAAGAGAAGATGTATTTTTTACATGCTGGGCCTTGGTCCTCTCTCTCCCATGGTCGATCGTGACAGAATGACCCAAACACTCAGGACCAAGCAGCGTGAAAGGAGGGAGCCAGAGCACGTTGTGCAGATACTGGAGGTGAGCAATGGGAAGGATACAGAGACTGTTAAGGATTTATTGAGGAGTTTGGAGGAGAGTGAAAAGAGGGAGCTGCTGTGTTGGTGCGTGAGGCACAACATCCACCCGACAGAGCGTGTGCGGGATGTGATGTTACCTGAGTCAGCTCTTCAGGCTCGTCCTGAGTTGCGTGCTAACCGTCTGGGAATGACAGTTCCACGAACCAGGCCTCCTGTGTGCATTCCTAGTCCTACACCTCCTGTAACACCTTCCCGCCCCAGCCCGGTACCATCAGTTCCGGCACCACGCCCCAGGATTCCAGGGTGTCTCCAGAGCCCTGTTCGCATTGTTGCTTCTCCCCGCACTCGCCCTGAGGTGCGTGTCCTCATCCCGGTACCACCTGTGCCGGTACCACGCACTAGGCCTATAGTGCGCTTTGAGAGCCCAGTGTGTCCTGTTGCTGCTCCCCGCACTAGCCCTGAGATGTGTGTCCCCAGCCCGGTACCACCAGTTCCGGCACCACGCACTAGGCCTAATGTGCGTATCCAGGGTCCAGTATGCCCTGTTCCTTCTCCCCGCACTAGCCTTCAGGTGCGTGTCCCCAGCCCGGTACCACCAGTTCCGGCACCACGCACCAGGCCTATAGTGCGCCTCAGCCAGCCAGAGCTGCCCGTCTACCCAGCGCCATCCGAGTCATCCGTCTACCCAGCGCCATCCGAGTCATCCGTCTACCCAGCGCCATCCGAGTCATCCGTCTACCCAGCGCCATCCGAGTCATCCGTCTACCCAGCGCCATCCGAGTCATCCGTCTACCCAGCGCCATCCGAGTCATCCGTCTACCCAGCGCCATCCGAGTCATCCGTCTACCCAGCGCCATCCGAGTCATCCGTCTACCCAGCGCCATCCGAGTCATCCGTCTACCCAGCGCCATCCGAGTCATCCGTCTACCCAGCGCCATCCGAGTCATCCGTCTACCCAGCGCCATCCGAGTCATCCGTCTACCCAGCGCCATCCGAGTCATCCGTCTACCCAGCGTCATCCGTCTACCCAGCGCCATCCGAGTCATCCGTCTACCCAGCGCCATCCGAGTCATCCGTCTACCCAGCGCCATCCGAGTCATCCGTCTACCCAGCGCCATCCGAGTCATCCGTCTACCCAGCGTCATCCGTCTACCCAGCGTCATCCGTCTACCCAGCGCCATCCGAGTCATCCGTCTACCCAGCGCCATCCGAGTCATCCGTCTACCCAGCGCCATCCGAGTCATCCGTCTACCCAGCGCCATCCGAGTCATCCGTCTACCCAGCGCCATCCGAGTCATCCGTCTACCCAGCGCCATCCGAGTCATCCGTCTACCCAGCGCCATCCGAGTCATCCGTCTACCCAGCGCCATCCGAGTCATCCGTCTACCCAGCGCCATCCGAGTCATCCGTCTACCCAGCGCCATCCGTCTACCCAGCGTCATCCGTCTACCCAGCGCCATCCGAGTCATCCGTCTACCCAGCGCCATCCGAGTCATCCGTCTACCCAGCCCCATCCGAGTCATCCGTCTACCCAGCCCCATCCGAGTCATCCGTCTACCCAGCGCCATCCGAGTCATCCGTCTACCCAGCGCCATCCGAGTCATCCGTCTACCCAGCGCCATCCGAGTCATCCGTCTACCCAGCGCCCTCCGAGTCATCCGTCTACCCAGCGCCCTCCGAGTCATCCGTCTACCCAGCGCCCTCCGAGTCATCCGTCTACCCAGCGCCATCCGAGTCATCCGTCTACCCAGCGCCATCCGTCTACCCAGCGCCATCCGAGTCATCCGTCTACCCAGCGCCATCCGAGTCATCCGTCTACCCAGCGCCATCCGAGTCATCCGTCTACCCAGCGCCATCCGAGTCATCCGTCTACCCAGCGCCATCCGAGTCATCCGTCTACCCAGCGCCATCCGAGTCATCCGTCTACCCAGCGCCATCCGAGTCATCCGTCTACCCAGCGCCATCCGAGTCATCCGTCTACCCAGCGCCATCCGAGTCATCCGTCTACCCAGCGTCATCCGTCTACCCAGCGCCATCCGAGTCATCCGTCTACCCAGCGCCATCCGAGTCATCCGTCTACCCAGCGCCATCCGAGTCATCCGTCTACCCAGCGCCATCCGTCTACCCAGCGCCATCCGTCTACCCAGCGCCATCCGTCTACCCAGCGCCATCCGAGTCATCCGTCTACCCAGCGTCATCCGTCTACCCAGCGCCATCCGAGTCATCCGTCTACCCAGCGCCATCCGAGTCATCCGTCTACCCAGCGCCATCCGAGTCATCCGTCTACCCAGCGCCATCCGAGTCATCCGTCTACCCAGCGCCATCCGAGTCATCCGTCTACCCAGCGCCATCCGAGTCATCCGTCTACCCAGCGCCATCCGAGTCATCCGTCTACCCAGCGCCATCCGTCTACCCAGCGCCATCCGAGTCATCCGTCTACCCAGCGCCATCCGAGTCATCCGTCTACCCAGCGCCATCTGAGCCGTCAGCCAGCCATGACCAGCCCGAGCCGTCCGCCAGCCATGACCAGCCCGAGCCGTCCGCCAGCCCGGATCAGCCGGAGCCGCCCGCCAGCCCGGATCAGCCGGAGCCGCCCGCCAGCCCGGATCAGCCGGAGCCGCCCGCCAGCCCGGATCAGCCGGAGCCGCCCGCCAGCCCGGATCAGCCGGAGCCTTCCGCCAGCCCGGATCAGCCGGAGCCTTCCGCCAGACCGGATCAGCCGGATCCGTCAGCCAGCCATGAGCAGCCGGATCCGTCCGCCAGCCATGAGCAGCCGGAGCCGTCAGCCAGCCATGACCTGCCGGAGCCGTCCGCCAGCCATGACCAGCCGGAGCCGTCCGCCAGCCATGACCAGCCGGATCCGTCAGTCAGCCATGAGCAGTCGGATCCGTCAGCCAACCATGAGTCATCCAGCCAGGATCCGTCCCTCAGTCCGGAGCTGCCGTCCCTCAGTCCGGAGCTGCCGTCCCTCAGTCCGGAGCTGCCGTCCCTCAGTCCGGAGCTGCCGTCCCTCAGTCCGGAGCTGCCGTCCCTCAGTCCGGAGCTGCCCCTTAGTCCGGTGCTGCCCTTTAGTCCGGTGCTGCCCCTTAATCCAGTGGGGTTAAGGTGGAGGGTGGCCATTGGGAGGAGGCTACGGAGGCGGGTAGTGACTATGGTGGGGTGGGGACCACGACCAGTGCCGGAGCCGCCACCGTGGAAGGAAGCCCACCCAGACCCTCCCCTAGACTGTGTGCTGGTGCGCCCGGAGTTCGCACCTTAAGGGGGGGGGTTATGTCACGCCCTGGCCTTAGTATTCTTTGTTTTCTTTATTATTTTAGTTAGGTCAGGGTGTGACATGGGGAATGTTTGTGTTTTGTCTCGTTTTTGGTGGTTATATGGAAAAGGGGGTGTTGGGTTTAGTTTATGGGTTTGTGTTGAGTGAATGTTTCTAGTTATGTCTATGGTTGAGTGTATGTTCTAGGTATGTCTATGGTTGCCTGAGTGGTTCCCAATTAGAGACAGATGTCTTTAATTTGTCTCTGATTGGGAGCCATATTTTAGGCGGCCATAGGCATCATGTTTTTGGGGGGATCATTGTCTAGGTCTGTGTCTGAGTCTCGTTTGCATTTTGTTCGGTTATAGCTTCACGGTCGTCTATTTGTTGTTTTGCTTCGTTCGTTTTCTCCTAAATAAAGAGAAGATGTATTTTTTACATGCTGCGCCTTGGTCCTCTCTCTCTACCATGGTCGATCGTGACAGATTTCTTTTGATTTTCCCATGATGTCAAGCGAAGGGGCACTGAGTTTGAAGGTAGGCCTATATATACATCCACCTCCAATTGACTCAAATTATGTCAATTAGCCTATCACAAGCTTCTAAAACCATGACATCATTTTCTGGATTTTTCCAAGCTGTTTAAAGGCACAGTCAACTTAGTGTATGTAAACTTCTGACCCACTGGAATTGTGATTAAGTGAAATAATCTGTCTGTAAACAATTGTTGGAAAAATGACTTGTGTTATGCACAAAGTAGATGTCCTAACCAACTTGCCAAAACTATAGTTTGTTAACAAGAAATGTGTGGAGTTGTTGAAAAACTAGTTTTCATGACTCACACCTAAGTGTATGTAAACTTCCGACTTCAACTGTATATATATACTGAGATCATGTGACACTTAGATGGCACACAGGTGGACTTTATTTAACAAATTATGGGACTTCGGAAGGTAATTGGTTGCACCAGATCTTATTTAGGAGCTTCATAGCAAAAGGGGTGAATACATATGCACGCATCACTTTTCCGTTAATTGTATTTTTTCGTGCATTTTTTTAACAAGTTATTTTTGCTCATTTCACTTCACCAATTCGGACTATTTTGTGTATGTTCATTACATGAAATCCAAATAAAAATCAATTTAAAATCAGGTTGTAATGCGACAAAATAGGAAAAACGCCAAGGGGGATGAATACAACACTGGACACTGTGGGGGGGATGCAACTCAATAACAGGAAGGTGTTTGGTATACTCAGTGTTTTTCCCCCATACTTCAATGAAGACAGCTTCTCCATTCTAGAGTGGGAGGTCAATCATTTCCAGGCCCAGGGACACGTGGTGAACTAAACACCAGAACTGGGGACTTCTACGGTAGGTACACCTACAGCTTATCCCGAATGAGTGGGTTCCCGAGTGGTGCAGCGGTCTAAGGCATTGCATCTCAGTGCAAGAGGCACCACTACAGTCCCTGGCTCGAATCCAGGCTGTATCACATCCGGCCGTGATTGGAAGTCCCATAGGGCGGTGCACAATTGGCCCAGCATCGTCCGGGTTTGGCCGGGGTAGAACGTCATTGTAAATAAGAATTTGTTCTTAACTGACTTGCCTAGTTAAATAAAGGTTAAAATAAAAAAATATATAAAAAAATATATAAAAAATATATAATATATAATATAGATTACTCAATCCAGAGTCTCTCAAAGCATTGAACACCCCTATCAGCAAAATCCCAGCCTACTTGAACAGAGCAATAGTCAATCATGAGACATCACAGCTTAACAAACTGCATGCTATTAAGAAGCACTATAGATGGAAGGAAAGTAGTGTGTAGAAACCTACCAAAAACCAACAAATCAAATCCTTTTAGACAGCTTCCTGGGCAAGACGTTTCACTGCAATAGCAAAAATGTAAATGTGTCAGTAGAACACCTAAACAGTATATTTAAACTCTCAGATTCTCAAATCTACAAATGTCAAGCAGACAACCTAAGAATATTAACAACAATGACAAATGGTTCGATGCAGAATGCAAAACTCCAAAGAAAGAAACTGAGAAAGTTATCCAACAAAAACCGCAGAGACCCAGAAGACCTGAGTTTCCTACGCCTTCACTATAGTGAAACACTAAAACAATACAGAAATACACTACGGAAAAAGAAGGAACAGCACGTCAGAAATCAGCTCAATGTGATTGAAGAATCCATAGAATCTTGTCCTCAGCTCCGGCATCTATTCCAGTATTTGTAACCATGGCCGGATCACCACAATCCACAAAAGGGGAGACAAATTTGACTCCAATAATTGCAGTGGAATCTGCCTCAATAGCAATAATATGTAATAATAATAATCTCTGAAGAATCCTCTGCTGTATCATCAACATCAGACTCCAACATTTCCTCACTGAAAACAATTTCCTGAACAAAAGTCAAATTGGCTTCTTACCAAAATACCGTTACGGCAGACCAAGTATACACCCTGAAAAAAAACGTATCGACAAACAAACAAAACAAAATTCTTCTCATGCTTTGTTGATTTAAAAAAAAATAATGTTTTACACAATTTGAAATGAGGGTCTGCTATACAAACTGCTGGACAGCAGTGTTGGTGGAGAAACGTATGACATTTTAAAATCAGATTAAAACTAATTAAAACACAAACAACAAGTTAAAATTGGCAATAAAAACACTTTCTTTCCTCAGGGCCGTGGGGTGAGACGGGGACGCAGCTTGAGCCCCACCCTCCTCAACACACTGTATATATCAATGAATTAGCGAGGTCACTAGAACAGTCTGCAGCATCCGGCCTCACCCTACTGGACTCGGAAATCAAATGTTTACTGTTTGCATATGATCTGCTGCTTCTGTCCCTAACCAAGGAGGACCTACAACAGCACCTAGATCTTCTGCACAGATTCTGTCAGACCTGGGTCCTATCTAGACACTGTTGCCCTGGAGCACACCAAGAACTATACATACCTCGGCCTAATCATCAGCGCCACAGGTAACTTCCACAACGATGTGAACAATCTAAGAGTCAAGACAAGAAAGGCCTTCTACGCCATCTCAAGGAACATCAAACTCAACATCCCACTTAGGAAAAAATACTTATAGAACCTATTGCCCTCTATGGTTGTGAGGTCTGGCTTCCACTCACCAACCAAGAATTCACAAAATGGGACAAACACCCAAATGAGACTCTGCATGCAGAATTCAGCAAAACTATACTTTGTGTACAATGCAAAACCCCTACAATGCAGGCAGAGCAGAATGAGGAATACACACACTATTCATCAACATCCAGAAAAGACCTGTTAATAAATTCTATGCCCATACATTCCACCACAAAACCCTCACCCACAGAGAGATGAACGTGGAGAAGAGTCCCCTCAGCCAGCTGGCACTGGGACACTGTTTACAAAAATAAACCCCACAGAGCCTCAGGACAGCAACAGTTAGACCCCAACCAAATTATGAGAAAACAAAAAGATAACTATTTGACACACTGGAAAGAATTCACAAAAAAAACTGAGCAGATACAATAGGAATGCTATTTGGCCCTAAACAGAGAGTACACAGTGGCAGAATACCTGACCACTGTGACTGACCCAAAATTAAGAAAATCCTTGACTATGTACAGACTCAGTGAGCATAGCCTTGCTATTGAGAAAGGCCGCCGTAGGCAGACCTGGCTCTCAAGAGAAGACAGGCTATGTGCACACTGCCCACAACATGAGGTGGAAACTGAGCTGCACTTCCTAACCTCCTGCCCAATGTATGACCATATTAGAGACACATATTTCCCACAGATTACACAGATCAGAATTCGAAAATAAACCCAATTTTGATCAACTCCCATATCTATTTTGTAAAATACCACAGTGTGCCATTACAGCAGCAAGATGTGTGCCCTATTGCCACAAGAAAAGGGCAACCAGTGAAGAACAAACACCATTGTAAATACAACCCACATTAATGTTATTTTATTTTGCCAAAATAGAGAGAGAGGGAGAGAGAGACAGAGAGAGACAGAGAGAGAGACAGAGAGGGAGAGGCGGAGGAGAGAGAGACAGAGACAGAGAGAGAGAGAGAGGAGAGAGACAGAGAGAGACAGAGAGAGAGAGAGAAAGAGAGAGAGAGAGGAGAGAGAGAGAGATAGAGAGGGGGGGAGACAGAGAGAGAGAGAGAGAGAGAGACCAGAAGCAGCAACAGCAGGTTGTGTAGTGTATCCAAGACAAAAAAAACGTATCTCTTTCATCCTCTCAATCCCTAGTAATGTTATGAATGATAATTTTTTTCTGTTGCTTTGTACACCTCTCATATACCATGTAGAGAAATGATGTGAAATCTGGAGAAATAACCAACGTCATACACCACCAGATACATGTTCTATAGTGAGTGGCATTGGCAGACTGGCAATAAGAGACCCCACCTGTACTGTGACAAGGTGTTACGTTAGGTGGTCACAGTGTGTAACAGCTCTTACAGTGAAATCAACATCTGGAGGCAGGAGGGAGAGCAGGAGGGAGACAGCTGCTCAATTTCCTGGCTCTATGGAACCCTTAGCAAGTGCACAAACACACACGTGCCCACATGCACTCTCACGTATGAACGAGCACACGAACACACACAGGGAAGGGAGAAAAAAGAATTCTAGACCACTTTTATTCCACACACAGAGATGCGTACAAAGCTCTCCCTCGCCCTCCATTTGGCAAATCTGACTATAATTCTATCCTCCTGATTCCTGCTTACAAGCACAAACTAAAGCAGGAAACACCAGTGACTCTATAAAAAAAAGTGGTCAGATGAAGCAAATGCTTAAACCACAGGATTGTTTTGCGAGCACAGACCGGGAATGTGTTCCGGGATTCTTCCGATGGAATTGAGGAGTACATCACATCAGTCACTGGCTTTATCAATAAGTGCATCAAGATAAGTGCATCGAGGACGTGGTCCTCACAGTGACTGAACGTACATACCCAAACCAGAAGCCATGGATTACAGGCAACATTTGCACTGAGCTAAAGAGTAGAGCTGCTACTTTCAAGGAGCGGGGCTCTAACCAAGGAGCTTATAAGGAATCCCGCTATGCCCTCCGACGAAACATCAAACAGGCAAAGCATCAAAACAGGACTAAGATCGAATCGTACTCCACCTGCTCCGACGCTCGTCGGATGTGGCAGGGCTTGCAAATGATCATAGACTACAAAAGGAAGCACAGCCGAGAGCTGCCCAGTGGCACGAGCCTATCAGACAAAAATAAATAACTTCTATGCTCTCTTCGAGGCAAATAACACTGAAACATGCATGAGAGTATCAGCTGTTCCAGACGACTGTGTGATAATGTTTGATAACGCTCTCTGCAGCCGATGTAAGACCTTTAAACAGGTCAACATTCACAAGGCCGCTGGGCCAGAAGGATTACCAGGTTGTGTACTCCGAGCATGCACTGACCAACTGGCAAGTGTCTTCACTGACATTTTCAATCTCTTCCTGCCTGAGTCTGTAATACCAACACGTTTCAAACAGACCACCATTGTCCCTGAGTCCAAGAACACTAAGGTAACCTGCCTAAATGACTATCGACACGTAGCACTCACGTCTGTAGCCATGAAATGCTTTGCACTCCAATTTGCATACCGCCCCAACAGATCCACAGATGATGCAATCTCTATTGCACTCCACACTGCCCTTTCCCACCTGGACAAAAGGAACACCAATGTGAGAATGCTATTCATTGACTACAGGTCAGCGTTCAACACCATAGTGCCCTCAAAGCTCATCACTAAGCTAAGGATCCTGGGACTAAACACCTCCCTCTGCAACTGGATCCTGGACTTCCTGATGGCACGCCCCCAGGTGGTGAGGGTAGGGAACAACACATCCGCCATGCTGATCCTCAACACGGGGGCCCCTCAGGGGTGCTTACTCAGTGCCCTCCTGTACTCCCTGTTCACTCATGACTGCACGGCCATGCACGACTCGAAACACCGTCATTAAGTTTGCTGATGACACAACAGTGACACATCACAGATGACACATCACCGACAACGATGAGACAGTCTATAGGGAGGAGGTCAGAGACCATGTAGTACAAGGACAACAACATCTCACTCAACGTAATCAAGACAAAGGAGATGATTGTGGACTACAGGAAAAGGAGGACCGAGCACGCCCTCATTAGCATCGGCGGGGCTGTAGTGGAGCAGGTTGAGAGCTTCAATTTCCTTGGCGTCCACATCACCAACAAACTAACATGTTCCAAGCACACCAAGACAGTCGTGAGGAGGGCACGACTGTTCTATTCCCCCTCAGGAGACTGAAAAGATTTGGCATGGGTCCTCAGATCCTCAAAAGGTTTAACAGCTGCACCATTGAGAGCATCCTGACTGGTGGCATCACTGCCTGGTATGGCAACTGCTCGGCCTCCGACCGCAAGCCGACCGCAAATGCACTACAGACGGTAATGTACGGCCCAATACATCACCGGGGCCATGCTTCCTGCCATCAAGGACCTCTATATCAGAGGGCGGACCTAAAAATGTCAAAGACTCCAGCCACTCTAGTCATAGACTGTTCTCTCTGCTACCGCACGGCAAGTGGTACCGGAGCGCCAAGTCTAGGTTCAAGAGGTTTCTTTAACAGCTTCTACCCCCCCCCCCAAGCCATAAGACTCCTGAACAGCTCATTTAACTACCAGACTATTTGCATTGCCCCCCCCCCCCCTCCACACGCTGCTGCAACTCTCTGTTATTATCTATGCATAGCCACTTTAATAACCCTACCTACATGTACATAATTACCTCAATTACCTCGACACCGGTGCCTCCGCACATTGACACATTGACTCTGTACTGGTAGCCCCTGTATATAGCCTCCACATTGACTCTGTACCGGTAGCCCCTGTATATAGCCTCCACATTGACTCTGTACCGGTATCCCCTGTGTATAGCCCCACATTGACTCTGTACCGTAATACCCTGTATATAGCCTCCACATTGACTCTGTACCGTAATACCCTGTATATAGCCTCCACATTGACTCTGTACTGGTACCCCCTGTATATAGTCTCCACATTGACTCTGTACCGGTACCCCTGTATATAGTCTCCACATTGACTCTGTACCGTAATACCCTGTATATAGCCTCCACATTGACTCTGTACTGTAATACCCTGTATATAGCCTCCATATTGACTCTGTACCGTAATACCCTGTATATAGCCCTGCAATTGTTATTTACTGCTGCTCTTGAATTATTTGTCATTCTGATCTCTTACTTTTTTGGGGGGGGTTATTTTCTTAAAACTGCATTGATGGTTAAAGGGCTTGTAGGTAAGCATTTCACTGTAAGGTCTGTTGTATTCAGCGCGTGTGACAAACACATTTTGATTTGATTTGACACTGTATCCCCCATCTGGAGCTGCCGCCAGGGAGTCTGTCTGACAGCAGTCCCCACCATGATACCACTACTACAGATATAATAGCAGTCACATGAATTATGGAGCTGTCTCTTTAGAGAGAGGTTCACTTTACTAAACCATTCTGCTGTCAGTCCCTCTCAGTGCACCCTTCACTTCCTTTCCTTCATTCTCTCTCTCTCTCTCTCTCTCTCTCTCTCTCTCTCTGTCCCTCTCTCTCTCTCTCAGCTTTCCCTTCAGCCTCTCAGCCTTCCCGTCAGCCTCTCAGCTTTCCAGTCAGCCTCTCAGCTTTCCAGTCAGCCTCTCACTTGCCCTCTTTTCTGTCTACTCTCTCACTCTTTGTCTCTCTCTGTGATTATCCCTCTCTTTCTGTCTCTCTCCATCTCTTACCCCTCTCTCACTCTTTCTCCCTCACCCCAACACTCTCTTTCTCCCTCACCCCAACACTCTCTTTCTCCCTCACCCCAACTCTCTCTTTCTCCCTCACCCCATCTCTCTCTTTCTCCCTCACCCCAAATCTCTCATTCTCCCTCACCCCAACTCTCTCTTTCTCCCTCACCCCATCTCTCTCTTTCTCCCTCACCCCAACTCTCTCTTTCTCCCTCACCCCAAATCTCTCATTCTCCCTCACCCCATCTCTCTCTTTCTCCCTCACCCCATCTCTCTCTTTCTCCCTCACCCCATCTCTCTCTTTCTCCCTCACCCCAAATCTCTCATTCTCCCTCACCCCAACTCTCTCTTTCTCCCTCACCCCAACTCTCTCTTTCTCCCTCACCCCAACTCTCTCTTTCTCCCTCACCCCAACTCTCTCTTTCTCCCTCACCCCATCTCGCTCTTTCTCCCTCACCCCAACTCTCTCTTTCTCCCTCACCCCAACTCTCTCTTTCTCCCTCACCCCAACTCTCTCATTCTCCCTCACCCCAACTCTCTCTTTCTCCCTCACCCCATCTCTCTCTTTCTCCCTCACCCCAACTCTCTCTTTCTCCCTCACCCCAACTCTCTCTTTCTCCCTCACCCCAACTCTCTCTTTCTCCCTCACCCCATCTCTCTCTTTCTCCCTCACCCCATCTCTCTCTTTCTCCCTCACCCCAACTCTCTCTTTCTCCCTCACCCCATCTCTCTCATTCTCCCTCACCCCAACTCTCTCTTTCTCCCTCACCCCAACTCTCTCTTTCTCCCTCACCCCAACTCTCTCTTTCTCCCTCACCCCAACTCTCTCTTTCTCCCTCACCCCATCTCTCTCTTTCTCCCTCACCCCAACTCTCTCTTTCTCCCTCACCCCAACTCTCTCTTTCTCCCTCACCCCAACTCTCTCTTTCTCCCTCACCCCAACTCTCTCTTTCTCCCTCACCCCAACTCACTCATTCTCCCTCACCCCAACTCTCTCATTCCCCCTCACCCCAACTCTCTCATTCCCCCTCACCCCAACTCTCTCATTCCCCCTCACCCCAACAATCTCTTTCTCCCTCACCCCATCTCTCTCTTTCTCCCTCACCCCAACTCTCTCTTCTCCCTCACCCCAACTCACTCATTCTCCCTCACCCCAACAATCTCTTTCTCCCTCACCCCAACAATCTCTTTCTCCCTCACCCCAACAATCTCTTTCTCCCTCACCCCATCTCTCTCTTTCTCCCTCACCCCAACTCTCTCTTTCTCCCTCACCCCAACTCTCTCTTTCTCCCTCACCCCATCTCTCTCTTTCTCCCTCACCCCAAATCTCTCATTCTCCCTCACCCCAACTCTCTCTTTCTCCCTCACCCCAACTCTCTCTTTCTCCCTCACCCCAACTCTCTCTTTCTCCCTCACCCCAACTCTCTCTTTCTCCCTCACCCCATCTCTCTCTTTCTCCCTCACCCCAACTCTCTCTTTCTCCCTCACCCCAACTCTCTCTTTCTCCCTCACCCCAACTCTCTCTTTCTCCCTCACCCCAAATCTCTCTTTCTCCCTCACCCCAAATCTCTCATCCTCCCTCACCCCAACTCTCTCTTTCTCCCTCCCCCCAACTCTCTCTTTCTCCCTCCCCCCAACAATCTCTTTTTCCCTCACCCCATCTCTCTCTTTCTCCCTCACCCCAACTCTCTCTTTCTCCCTCACCCCAACTCTCTCTTTCTCCCTCACCCCAACTCTCTCTTCTCCCTCACCCCAACTCTCTCTTTCTCCCTCACCCCAACTCTCTCTTTCTCCCTCACCCCAACTCTCTCTTTCTCCCTCACCCCAACTCTCTCTTTCTCCCTCACCCCAACTCTCTCTTTCTCCCTCACCCCAAATCTCTCTTTCTCCCTCACCCCAACTCTCTCTTTCTCCCTCACCCCAACTCTCTCTTTCTCCCTCACCCCAACTCTCTCTTTCTCCCTCACCCCATCTCTATCTTTCTGTGTTGCTCTGTTTGTTTTCCCCTTCCTACTGAATCCTAACAGAGTAATTACTCTGTCAATTATGGTCTCATTATAACCTCTTGAGCTTTGCATTCAATCACCCCACATTCCTCAAAATGCACACTGATCACATGAAAGGCCACATCTTTAATAATAAACCTCCATCTGTTTCCCCTTCCTATTAGTATTCATCCCTGACTTCATGTGAAAGCAGCAGAGCTAGTATGGGAGAAGTTTTTATTTCAGTGGAATGGTCAAACAGACCTAGACGGGAGGCCGGAGACCGGAGGCCGGAGAGAATAGAGGCTGGTTCCCAAATCACTACACAAGGGCACTATTTTTGACCAGAGCCCTATAGGCTCCTGGTCAAAAGTAGTGCACTACATAGGGAGTAGGGTTCTATTTGGGACATAGCCGGAGTGTAGAGCTGACCGAAGTGGTCTATTGAGCCTCTCCATCTTCCTTCTCCATTTCTTGGCATGAAAATTGCAGATAATAGCCAACCAAAGTCCCCAAAGTGCCTTCATCACTCTTGTGTATGGGATGTTGGGTTGGAGAGATAGTGGCACACAGTGTGTGTGTGTGTATGTGTATGTGTATGTGTATGTGTATGTGTGTGTGTGTGTGTGTGTGTGTGTGTGTGTGTGTGTGTGTGTGTGTGTGTGTGTGTGTGTGTGTGTGTGTGTGTGTGTGTGTGTGTGTGTGTGTGTGTGTGTGTGTCCACGGAGCAGAGTGAGGGTGATTGAGGAGATTGATTTCTAATTAAAAGGCTGGTTTCTGTAATGAAAGAGTTGAGTAGGGGCTCTAATGGCAACGAAGTGTGTGTGTGTGTGTGTGTGTGTGTGTGTGTGTGTGTGTGTGTGTGTACGCTTGATTCCATCCATGTGTGTAGAGTAGGTTCTCTACTGGCAGCAGGTCCCCTCTCACCCTCCTCCCGCTCATCCCCACTCTCCTCCCACCCCAGCAGGTCAATGGTAGAACACTTCCCCTAACACCCAGTCTTAATCACACCAGCCATGTTTAACGACAATCACACCATTGCCCGTAATTAACATCCCCTCCTCCCATTTTCCTCTCCCCCATCCCCTCCTCCCCCTCTCCTTTCTCCTCTCCCCATCCCCTCCTCCCTCTCTCCTCTCCCCATCCCCTCCTCCCCCTCTCCTTTCTCCTCTCCCCATCCCCTCATCCCTCTCTCCTCTCCCCCATCCACACTCCCCTCCCGCCCTCTACCTCATCCAGTTACACATTTAACCTACCTATTAGTCTGTCTCTGAGACTTAGACCGATGCGCGGGAGGGATGCATCTATATCTGGTTCAGATTCCCCTGTACTGTAGTTCTCAGGTCTACCGGTCCAGTCTGGTCCAGTCTGGTAGTTCTCAGGTCTACCAGTCCAGTCTGGTAGTTCTCAGGTCTACGGGTCCAGTCTGGTAGTTCTCAGGTCTACCGGTCCAGTCTGGTAGTTCTCAGGTCTACCGGTCCAGTCTGGTAGTTCTCAGGTCTACCGGTCCAGTCTGGTAGTTCTCAGGTCTACCAGTCCAGTCTGGTAGTTCTCAGGTCTACCAGTCCAGTCTGGTAGTTCTCAGGTCTACTGGTCCAGTCTGGTAGTTATCAGGTCTACTGGTCCAGTCTGGTAGTTCTCAGGTCTACGGGTCCAGTCTGGTAGTTCTCAGGTCTACTGGTCCAGTCTGGTAGTTCTCAGGTCTACTCGTCCAGTCTGGTAGTTCTCAGGTCTACCGGTCCAGTCTGGTAGTTCTCAGGTCTACTGGTCCAGTGTGGTAGTTCTCAGGTCTACTGGTCCAGTCTGGTAGTTCTCAGGTCTACTGGTCCAGTCTGGTAGTTCTCAGGTCTAACGATCCAGGCTGGTAGTTATCAGGTCTACTCGTCCAGTCTGGTAGTTCTCAGGCCTACTGGTCCAGTCTGGTAGTTCTCAGGCCTACTGGTCCAGTCTGGTAGTTCTCAGGCCTACTGGTCCAGTCTGGTAATTCTCAGGCCTACTGGTCCAGTCTGGTAGTTCTCAGGCCTACTGGTCCAGTCTGGTAGTTATCAGGTCTACTGGTCCAGTCTGGTAGTTATCAGGTCTACTCGTCCAGTCTGGTAGTTCTCAGGTCTACCGATCCTGTCTGGTAGTTCTACTGATCCAGTCTAGTAGTTCTACTGGTCCAGTCTAGTAGTTCTCAGGTCTACTGATCCAGTCTGGTAGTTCTCAGGCCTACTGATCCAGTCTGGTAGTTCTCAGGCCTACTGATCCAGTCTAGTACTTCTCAGGCCTACTGGTCCAGTCTGTAAAATGTGCTAGTGACCCAATTTGCATCCTTCAGATTGCCAATCAGACAGAGGGTTCAGATTGCCAATCAGACAGAGGTTCAGATTGCCAATCAGAGCCAATCAGACAGAGGTTAGGTAGGCCTATTATTTGGTTGGTTGAGCCTGTGCCTTTTAATGTTGATGTGTGTCTGGGAGCGGAAGGGGTTTGGAAACGGCAGAGGACAAAACTGACAAGTATCTGCTATTTATATATTCAATTTCACAGCTTCACATAATTATGCCCATTATCACATAGCTACCCCTAAAAAAAAAGTACCCATGTTTTTTTTTATATCAACACTAGCATGTCCATGTGGCTCGTGTTTCTAGTCTCCATCACTCCTTATAAGGGCGGAAAGAGGAGGTGTAGACTGTGATAATTGTTGAGGTGCACGGGAGGGAGTCAGATGGGAGCCAGCCTCATTCCCTTCTTTTGTCCCAGTAGGGTAGAATCCAGCAGTACCACAGGCAAGGTGACAGAGACAACTCTGAATGGAGGTGAACAGAAAGCACACCACAGAGAGAAACAGAACAGGTCTGTCTAAGTCTGGCTGGACCAGGTCTGGAATATGGAAGCCAGAGCTATGGAGAGGAAAGGCCAATGACTGCTGTCAATGGTCGTATAGTTTCTTACAGAGGAAAGGGCCCATAGAGTGACATCTCACACTTTCTCAGAGTGTGTGTAACAACTGTGTGTGTGTGTGTGTGTGTGTGTGTGTGTGTGTGTGTGTGCGTGTGTGTGTGTGTGTGTGTGTGTGTGTGTGTGTGTGTTCTACAGCAGTAATACAGACTATAATCAAACACCTGAACCAATAGGTGTGAGACAGACACAGGTTCCCGGGGAATGGACACCTTCTGAAACAGACATTTTCCTGGGACTGAAATAAAAACCGTAACTGGTTCATTCACTTTCCCTTTTTTCCAAATCCAGTCTTCTCTGAACATGTTTTATTCCCAAAATGCCTCTGCTCATCTCAGTGTGAACTGGGACAAACACGGATGCTCTTGGATGTTCCAAAAGCCTGACAATAGAAGATTGGGCAGAGCTCTTCAGATATCCACCATCACCACCATCTTCATCTTCATCATCATCTCCAGGCTTGGGAGTGCCTAGATGAGTGAACGTGTGGGATGGGGGTATACGGCTGCAGGGGCAGGGGGGGGGGGGGGGGTGTTAAAACTACCCGAGTACATGGTGAGGGCTGGGGGTGTAGTCGGTGAGGGTAGAGACGAGGACAAGGACCCGTTGGGGTACTGTAGGTTGGTTGAGATAGAGAATAGCAGAGGTTAGGCTGGGGAAGGTTAGTTGAGATAGAGAATAGCAGAGGTTAGGCTGGGGAAGGTTAGTTGAGATAGAGAATAGCAGAGGTTAGGCCGGGGAAGGTTAGTTGAGATAGAGAATAGCAGAGGTTAGACCGGGGGAAGGTTAGTTGAGATAGAGAATAGCAGAGGTTAGGACGAGGAAGGTTAGTTGAGATAGAGAATAGCAGAGGTTAGGCTGGGGAAGGTTAGTTGAGATAGAGAATAGCAGAGGTTAGGCTGGGGAAGGTTAGTTGAGATAGAGAATAGCAGAGGTTAGGCCGGGGAAGGTTAGTCTGGGGAAGGTTAGGCCGGGGAAGGTTAGTCTGGGGAAGGTTAGGCCGGGGAAGGTTAGTCTGGGGAAGGTTAGTCTGGGGAAGGTTAGGCCGGGGAAGGTTAGTCTGGGGAAGGTTAGGCCGGGGAAGTTTAGGTTGATGGCATTTTGCACTGTAGGATGACGATTAGCTTGTTTCCAGAGGGTAGAGCTAGAAAATGTTAGTTGTCTTCGACTAGCATTCAACACAATACTTTGTCCAATGCCATATATAAGCTCCATGGAAACACACAGAGAGGAAGTGAACTCCATTTCTCTAAGGGACATATCAAAATGTTTTTTTTAGGGGGGGGCTGGTCCAACTCCCACACATAACAATAACTGTAGCGACCCTGTGTTTATAAACGAAGAATATCGACTTCAGCTTTGCTTTTGTGGCACAGTTGAAGGTTGGGAGTTCGCTGACCGTAACAGACAAGTTCACTCTCCCTGCCTGTTTCATTACACTACGATCAGAGCTGGCTACAGATAATCATCAGCTAGGAGGAAATCAGAATTTAAACATTTTGATGCTGTATTTATAGTTATATATAATATATGCAACACATTTTTCCACCAACAGGTTTCTGTGCCTATGCACCATACAACCAATAAACAAAGCATGCCAACTTCGGGCACTTCAATATCATGGTTTGCGTTTTCAACACTACAATAAATAGACTATGTCCATCCAGACAAACAGTAAACACATCCCTCTCTACCTTGTAGGCTTACCCAGTATGGAAGGCTTAGCTTGTCCATCCAGACAAACAGTAAACACATCCCTCCCTACCTTGTAGGCTTACCCAGTATGGAAGGCTTAGCTTGTCCATCCAGACAAACAGTAAACACATCCCTCTCTACCTTGTAGGCTTACCCAGTATGGAAGGCTTAGCTTGTCCATCCAGACAAACAGAAAACACTCCCTACCTTGTAGGCTTACCCAGTATGGAAGGCTTAGCTTGTCCATCCAGACAAACAGTAAACACATCCCTCTCTACCTTGTAGGCTTACCCAGTATGGAAGGCTTAGCTTGTCCATCCAGACAAACAGAAAACACTCCCTACCTTGTAGGCTTACCCAGTATGGAAGGCTTAGCTTGTCCATCCAGACAAACAGTAAACACTCTCTACCTTGTAGGCTTACCCAGTATGGAAGGCTTAGCTTGTCCATCCAGACAAACAGTAAACACTCCCTACCTTGTAGGCTTACCCAGTATGGAAGGCTTGGCTTGATTATCTCTGAATGTCATTCAACTTTTTGGTGTTTTTTAATAACAGATGACTCTTTCCATTCATCAATTGGCAGCTGCACAGTTTGGATTGATTGATTGATTGTATTTGTCAGTAAAATAAAATACATACAGTTTATACACAAAGATTTCTAAAAGTGAACGGGTTTCCACTGTCGTCCCTATTTTTTACGTAACTACATTTACATAGATACAGACACATTACATAGATACATTACATATACAGTGGGGTGGCAGGGTAGCCTAGTGGTTAGAGTGTTGAGCCAGTAACCAGAAGGTTGCTAGATCAAATCGCCGAGCTGACGAGGTATAAATATGTCGTTCTGTTCCTGAACAAGGCAGTTGTTCCTAGGCTGTCATTGTAAATAAGAATTTGATCTTTCCTAGTTAAATAACAAATATAGATAGATACAGATACATTATATCTAGGAATAATGCCCACCTTGCCTGGTCCGTGAGTGTTGGTGGGCGGTTTTCTCTTGGCAGGTTTGTTGTGGTGACATATTCTTTCTATTTTTAAATAATGGATTTAATGGTGCTCTGTGGGATGTTCAAAGTTTCAGATATTTTTTTCTAACCCAACCCTGATCTGTACTTCTCCACAACTTTGTCCCTGACCTGTTTGGAAAGCTCCTTGGTCTTCATGGTGCCGCTTGCTTGGTGGTGGCCCTTGCTTAGTGATGTTGCAGACTCTGGGGCCTTTCAGAACAGGTGTATATATATACTGAGATCATGTGACAGGTCATGTGACACTTAGATTGCACACAGGTGGACTTTATTTAACTAATTATGGGACTTCTGAAGGTAATTGGTTGCACCAGATCTTATTTAGGGGCTTCATAGCAAAGGGGGTGAATACATATACACGCATCACTTTTCAGTTTTTAATTTATTTTTTTAACATGCCTAAGATCATCATGCGCAATACCAAGAGACGGCTGGAGTGGTGTAAAGCTCGCCGCCATTGGACTCTGGAGCAGTGGAAACGCGTTCTCTGGAGTGATGAATCACGCTTCACCATCTGTCAATCTGGGTTTGGTCAGATGCCAGGAGAAAGCTACCTAACCGAATGCATAGTGCCAACGTTAAAGTTTGGTGGAGGAGGAATAATGGCCTGGGGCTGTTCTTCATGGTTTGGGCCCCTTAGTTCCAGTGTATGAAAATATTTACGCTACATTCTAGATGATTCTGTGCCTCCAAATTTGTGGCAACGGTTTGGGAAAGGCCCTTTCCTGTTTCCGCATGACAAAGTCCCCGTTCACAAAGCGAGGTCCAGATCATTGTGGAAGAACTTGACTGGCCTGCATAAAGCCCCGACCTCAACCCCATTGAACCCCTTGAATTGGAACACCAACTGCGAGCCAGGCTTAATCGCACAAAATCAGTGCCCAACCTCACTAATGCTCTCGTGTCTGAATGGGAAGCAAGTCCCCTGCAGCAATGTTCCAACATCTAGTGGAAAGCCTTCCCACAACAGTGGAGGCTGTTATAGCAGCAAAGGGGGGACCAGTTCCACATTAATGCCTATGATTTGGGAATGAAATGTTCAACGAGCAGGTGTCCACATACTTTTGGTAATGTGGTGTATATAAGGAAGAGAAGTTAGGCCTAACCCCAGTGAGATAGAGACGTGACATAATACAACCCTCACACGCATTTCTTCATGTCATATGGCTGCTGCATCTGCTATACAGATATAGACGTACAGAAGGAGGGCAAAATTAGTTACATTTCTAACAGAATATGTTGTATAAAGAGAAGCATTATATTGTTAGATTTTATAGGAGTAACTCTGGTAGGCCTGAAACAGTCTTCCTCACCTCAAGTTCAACTCTCAGAGTCAGTTGGAGCGCACTGCTTTCATATCGTAGGCCTGCAGTAGGCAAAGATTAATAATAGCCACACCGTACTAAAACTTTCTAAACTTTATTAGGGTAATAGCAAAAATAAGTCAAGGCGTTTTTTATGGGTAAAATATATGAGCATAAGAACAAATGTAAACCAGGGGGAAAAAATGCACTACCCTCCCCAAAGCAGCCCCACCCCTATTTTGGACCACCCCTCCCCACACTAAATTTTGATCTGTCCCTAAGCACTAACTCAGAAGAACATAGACCCTGAGGGTAAGCAGCAGAAAACCTCAAAGTTACTCTATCTTCACACTGGCTAATTCTTCCCATAGAAACACACACATGGGGAAACACCGCTCTGAAACACCGCTCTGAAACACCCCTCTGAAACACCCCTCTGAAACACCCCTCTGAAACACCCCTCTGAAACACCCCTCTGAAACACCGCTCTGAAACACCCCTCTGAAACACCCCTCTGAAACACCCCCCTGAAACACCCCTCTGAAACACCCCTCTGAAACACCCCTCTGAAACACCCCTCTGAAACACCCCCCTGAAACACCCCTCTGAAACACCCCCCTGAAACACCCCTCTGAAACACCCCTCTGAAACACCCCTCTGATACACCCCTCTGAAACACCCCCCTGAAACACCCCTCTGAAACACCCCTCTGAAACACCCCTCTGAAACACCCCTCTGAAACACCCCTCTGAAACACCCCCCTGAAACACCCCTCTGAAACACCCCTCTGAAACACCCCTCTGAAACAGCCCTCTGAAACACCCCTCTGAAACACCCCCCTGAAACACCCCTCTGAAACACCCCTCTGAAACACCCCTCTGAAACACCCCTCTGAAACACCCCTCTGAAACACCCCTCTGAAACACCCCTCTGAAACACCCCTCTGAAACACCCCTCTGAAACACCCCTCTGAAACACCCCCCTGAAACACCCCTCTGAAACACCCCTCTGAAACACCCCTCTGAAACACCCCTCTGAAACACCCCTCTGAAACACCCCCCTGAAACACCCCTCTGAAACACCCCTCTGAAACACCCCTCTGAAACACCCCTCTGAAACACCCCTCTGAAACAGCCCTCTGAAACACCCATCTGAAACTTAATGAAAAATTACATCCTGCAGTATTTTCCTTTTACCGTCTTATTCCCCCCCCCCCCCCTCTCTTTGAAGGTTTGTTCCAAACACGAGGTTGTTAACAGAAGTGGGACAGACAAAATAAGTAGAGGGAACACCCAGATGTCTGCCTCTGTCTGCCGTTAGTGTGGCTGCCTCTGTCTGCCATCGGTATGTCTGCCTCTGTCTGTCGTTAGTATGTCTGCCTCTGTCTGCCATCGGTATGTCTGCCTCTGTCTGCCGTTAGTAAGTCTGCCTCTGTCTGCCGTTAGTATGTCTGCCTCTGCCTGCCTCTGTCTGCCATCGGTATGTCTGCCTCTGTCTGCCATCGGTATGTCTGCCTCTGTCTGCCGTTAGTATGTCTGCCTCTGTCTGCCTCTGTCTGCCATCGGTATGTCTGCCTCTGTCTGCCTCTGTCTGCCATCGGTATGTCTGCCTCTGTCTGCCATCGGTATGTCTGCCTCTGTCTGCCATCGGTATGTCTGCCTCTGTCTGTCGTTAGATGTCTGCCTCTGTCTGCCTCTGTCTGCCATCGGTATGTCTGCCTCTGTCTGCCATCGGGTATCTGTGGGAATAAATAGCACATCCTAATATCTATGAGTATATCTCAGCAGCACAATCTACCCAGGAACAATGGGCCCACTGTTAATTTCCTCCAGAGTTGAGTTAAGCAGCGCTTTACAGAAGTGACGGGTCCCTTTTTAACCTCTCTCTTCTTCCCCTCTTCCCCTCTTCCCCTCTTCCCCTCTTCCCCTCTTTGCTCTTGCTTGTCTTGTCGCCCTCCTTCACTTTTGTCTCTGGGGGGGTTTAACAGTAGCCAGTGTTGATCAGCTTTGCTGCCGATGGCATCCTTCCCTGTACAGAATGAGAATGGAACGGCTGTTCATCGTGGTCTGTAACTCCTCCTCCTCATCCTTTCTCCTCTCGCTCCTGTTCCTCCTCTATCAGGCATCTCCATTGAGAAGTGTGTAATCCCAGCCTGGGGCCAGTGTGTCGTCTGTGCTGATAGCATTCAGCGGGGCCCATGTAGTGTTCCTTCCCACGGCCCGACTACAGAGGAAGCTGTGGCTCGGCTCGGTGTGGCTGAGAGCCGCTAAGGAGCTAGTCGGCACGCGACGCGTGACACAGGCTGTCAGATTAGCACCAACCCCATCCAGACTGAGCCCCCATACAGACTGAGCCCCCATACAGACTGAGCCCCCATACAGACTGAGCCCCCCCCCCCCCCCCCAGCTCCTCCCAGCTCCTTCAAACGAGAAGGCCGGCTGCAGCACAGAGAGACCGGGGTCTGGTAAATGCAGATTACACACCACAAGCCTGCCCGCCTGCCTGCCTGCCCGCCCGCCTGCCCGCCCGCCTGCCCGCCCGCCTGCCTGCCTGCCCGCCTGCCTACCTGCTTGCCAGCTTGCCTGTCTGCCTGTGAAACAGGCTTGCTATATAAAGGAGGAAAGACAGGAAAGGGGGGTACAGTAGAATCAAACTAATCCCTGTACTACAAATACCAACCCAACCCCAAAGCTATACCTGCCCTGCCTGCCTGCCCAGCCTGCCCAGCCTGCCCTGACCTGCCCAGCTTGCCCTGACCTGCCTGCCCAGCCTGCCCTGACCTGCTTGCCCAGCCTGCCCTGACCTGCTTGCCCAGCCTGCCTGCCCAGCCTGCCCTGACCTGCTTGCCCAGCCTGCCCTGACCTGCCTTCCCAGCCTGCCCAGCTTGCCCTGACCTGCCTGCCCAGCCTGCCCTGACCTGCCTTCCCAGCCTGCCCTGACCTGCCTTCCAAGCCTGCCCAGCTTGCCCTCACCTGCCTGCCCAGCCTGCCCTGACCTGCCCCACTGCTTAAAGCGAAAACACAACTCAACATTTACCTCGTTAAGAGCTCTCTGGTGTTGGCTGCCAAATAAAAGGGGGTGGAAATAAAAAATATGAAATACAAGAGTTCCAACATCGGCTGCCCAGATAAGACTGGCACGCACATGTAAAGGCATAAACACACACACACCACTGTTTGGCAGGCCTTCCCTTTCGCTGGCATCAAATCTGTTGCTTCATTTACTGCACACCTGGCAACGGGTGGCACCACGTTGGCACACGCACTGCTTTGGAAGCACATTGGTGCAGGCTAACAATGTCACTGTTATCTGAGGCGACTCTCCATGCCCTGATGCGACACAATCATTTTCCAGAAATGTCAAAGAAGCCTGTTTCTTGGCTAACCAGCCAACCAATCAGCCAGCCAGCCAGTTAGCCAGTCAGTCAGTCAGCCAACCAGCCAGCCAGTCAGCCTACCAACCAACCAACCAGCCAGCCAACCAGCCAGTTAGCCAGTCAGTCAGTTAGCCAGCCAGCCAGCCAGCCAGTCAGCCAACCAGCCAGCCAGCCAGTCAGCCTCCCAACCAACCAACCAGCCAACCAGCAAGCCAGGCAGTCAGCCAGCCAGCCAGCCAGTCAGTCAGTCAGTCAGCCAACCAGCCAGCCGGCCAGTCAGTTAGCCAGTCAGCCTACCAACCAACCAGCCAGCCAGCCAGTCAGCCAGCCAGCCAGTCAGTCAGTCAGTCAGCCAACCAGCCAACCAGCCAACCAGCCAGCCAGTCAGTCAGCCAGTCAGTCAGTCAGCCAACCAACCAGCCAGCCAGTCAGTCAGACAGTCAGTCAGTCAGTCAGTCAACCAGCCAGCCAACCAACCAGCCAGCCAGCCAGCCAGCCAACCAGCCAGCCAACCAGCTAGCCAATCAGCCAGCCAGTCAGCCAGCCAACCAATCAGCCACACTCTGACATCACAAAACAAAAACACGCTACAGCCTGCCTGATTAAAAGGTGGTATTCTGACTGCACTGGTTTAACTTAGCTCAACTCAATCTGCACACGCTTAGCCCAACTCAATCTGCACACGCTTAGCCCAACTCAATCTGCACACGCTTAGCCCAACTCAATCTGCACACGCTTAGCCCAACTCAATCTGCACACGCTTAGCTCAACTCAATCTGCACACGCTTAGCCCAACTCAATCTGCACACGCTTAGCCCAACTCAATCTGCACACGCTTAGCCCAACTCAATCTGCACACGCTTAGCCCAACTCAATCTGCACACGCTTAGCCCAACTCAATCTGCACACGCTTAGCCCAACTCAATCTGCACACGCTTAGCCCAACTCAATCTGCACACGCTTAGCCCAACTCTGAACGATACCCAGCTGAAGGGTGTTTCTTAGGCACGACACGAAGCGAACAACGACATGGTCACTTAGTGCCTTGTAGGCGTCAAATGCTTTTGTGCAGAAATTCAGAGGAACACATTAATGTCGGGCTGTCACACACCATGGTCTGAGTTGAACACAAAGGATTCTTTTAATAGTCTGGTGATCAGGACATCACATTAGAGCTCGGTCTGCGGAGGACCGGATCTGACCTGTCTGTCTGTCAGGCATGATGGATCACCCACTAAAGAGTTAAATGCTGTGTTCAAGGGTGTGTGTGTGTGTGTGTGTGTGTGTGTGTGTGTGTGTGTGTGTGTGTGTGTGTGTGTGTGTGTGTGTGTGTGTGTGTGTGTGTGTGTGTGTGTGTGTGTGTGTGGCAAAAGACAAATCTACCCTATGAATTTTCATTCTCATCATTCACATTTCTAACCCATCTGCTCTTCAGAAAGGGGAAGCTCTCTCACCCCTCTGGTCTTCAGAAAGGGGAAGCTCTCTCACCCCTCTGGTCTTCAGAAAGGGGAAGCTCTCTCACCCCTCTGGTCTTCAGAAAGGGGAAGCTCTCTCACCCCTCTGGTCTTCAGAAAGGGGAAGCTCTCTCACCCCTCTGGTCTTCAGAAAGGGGAAGCTCTCTCACCCCTCTGGTCTTCAGAAAGGGGAAGCTATCTCACTCCTCTGGTCTTCAGAAAGGGGAAGCTCTCTCACCCCTCTGCTCTTCAGAAAGGGGAAGCTCTCTCACCCCTCTGGTCTTCAGAAAGGGGAAGCTATCTCACCCCTCTGGTCTTCAGAAAGGGGAAGCTCTCTCACCCCTCTGGTCTTCAGAAAGGGGAAGCTCTCTCACCCCTCTGCTCTTCAGAAAGGGGAAGCTATCTCATCCCTCTGCTCTTCAGAAAGGGGAAGCTCTCTCACCCCTCTGCTCTTCAGAAAGAGGAAGCTCTCTGGCTGAATATAATGCTCATCAATGAATACAAGATTCATCATTCAATGTCTCCTTTGGTATAATGCTACATATTGACATAATGGAGAACGCCCAAACTAACCTTTATGTCCTCAGGGATACACATGCATGCACGCACACACACAACAGTGATACACTTAACACACTTCTATAGTCACACACCCTGTACAGTGACCTACTGAGACCAAGCAGCAGGAGGCAGGGGGCTGAAATGATGATGCTATTAGCACTTTTCTTTCCCCTCACAGCTCACAGAGAGAGAGAGAGGGAGGGAGGGAGAGGGAGAGGGAGAGAGAGAGAGAGAGAGAGAGAGAGAGAGAGAGAGAGAGAGAGAGAGAGAGAGAGAGAGAGAGAGAGAGAGAGAGAGAGAGAGAGACAGAGAGAGGGAAAGGGAGAGACAGAGAGAGGGAGAGGGAGGGAGAGAGAGAGGGAGGGAGAGGGAGAGTGGGAGATTGGTAGAGGGAGAGAGAGGGAGGGAGAGAGGGAGAGAGAGGGAGGGAGGGAGAGAGAGAGAGGGGGAGGGAGAGAGAGAGGGAGAGGGAGGGAGAGAGGGAGGTTGAGGGAAGGAGAGAGGGAGATTGAGGGAGAGAGAGGAGAGAGGGAGGAAGAGAGAGAGGGAGGGAGAGAGGAAAGAGGAGAGAGAGAGAGAGAGAGAGAGGGAGATTGAGGGAAGGAGAGAGGGAGATTGAGAGAGAGAGAGAGAGAGAGAGAGAGAGAGAGAGAGGAGAGAGAGAGAGAGAGAGAGAGAGAGAGATTGAGGGAGATTGAGGGAAGGAGAGAGGGAGATTGAGAGAGAGAGAGAGAGAGAGAGAGAGAGAGAGGGGGAGAGAGAGAGAGAGAGAGAGAGAGAGAGAGAGAGAGAGAGAGAGAGAGAGAGAGGGAGGGAGAGAGAGAGGGAGAGAGTGAAAGAAAGAACATGAGTGCAATGTTAACTGTTCATCTTTTATAGTTTATTTCATGTTTGTTTATTATCTATTTCACTTGCTTTGGCAATGTCAACATATGTTTCCCATGCCAATAAAGCCCCTTAAATTGAATTGAGAGTCACAGGAGATGGCTCTATTAAACCATTACAGTCCTCCTCCCTCCTTCCTCCCTCCATCCCCCTTTCCCCCCCTCTCCCTGTTACCCTAATCTGGCCACTGTCTGCAGGCTGAAAACTAGGACAGTTTCCTGCATGTCCTCATGCGACGGTTCACTGACTGACACCTTAGCGTCCCAGGTTTAGACACAGCGCTTTCTCTATGACTGGGAGCTGGAAAAAAATCAAAAATTCTGGTCGGATTTTCTTCAAATTTTTGCTTGCCATATCAGTTCTGTTATAGCCACAGACATGATTATAACAGTTTTAGAAACTCCAGAGTGTTTTCTATCCAATCCTACCAATTATATGCCTATACTGACTTCTGGGCCAGAGTAACAGGCACGTCAGTCAGGCGGAAATTCAGGATAATTCCCCCCCTATCCCTAACTAGATTTATTAATATAAAGCAGCGATATTAGTGTCAGTAGGCTCCAAACATGCTGACCAAAGATGTGAAGGCGGCTCAGTTGGAAACTAGCAGGAAAAGGCCTTGTTTCTTCCAAAATGACATCCGTGTCTCCTCCGACACTTGACCTCTGAGGGTCTGTCAAGTGTCTCAGATGACCCCTGACCTCTCAGTGTCTCTCTGTGTTTGAGAGTCTTGTTTCTCAGTAAAGAGACTGGTGATAGGCTGGATGTTGACGTGTAAGAATCAGGGAAAAAGACAAGGCATACAGTCTGTCTCTAGTCTTAAAGATGTCTCCCTCTCTGTTAACAGCGTTGCGCTGTTGTTGTTGTTGTTGTTGTTGTTGTTGTTGCTGCTGCTGCTGCTGTTGTTGTTGTTGTTGTTGCTGTTGTTGTTGTTGTTGTTGTTGTTGTTGTTGTTGTTGTTGTTGTTGCTGTTGTTGTTGTTGTGGTTGTTGCTGTTGTTGTTGCTGTTGCTGTTGTTGCTGTTGTTGTTGTTACTGTTGTTGTTGTTGCTGTTGTTGTTGTTGTTGTTGTTGCTGTTGTTGTTGTTGTTGTTGTTGTTGTTGTTGTTGTTGTGGTTGTTGCTGTTGTTGTTGCTGTTGCTGTTGTTGTTGTTGTTGTTGTTGTTGTTGCTGCTGCTGTTGTTGTTGTTGTTGTTGTTGCTGTTGTTGTTGC
>NW_026600358.1:111792-161792 GCF_029448725.1 Salvelinus fontinalis
CCCCCATCTCGCCCCCCTCCCCCTCTCTCCCTCCCTCCCCCTCTCTCCCCCCTCCGTCTCTCTCCCCCCTCCCTCCCCACTCTCTCTCTCCCCCATCTCTCCCCCTCTCCGTCTCTCTCCCTCTCTCTCCCCCATCTCTCCCCCTCTCCCTCTCTCTCCCCCCCTCCCTCTCTCTCCCCCTCTCCGTCTCTCTCTCCCCCTCTCCGTCTCTCTCTCTCCCCTCCGTCTCTCTCCCCCCCTCCGTCTCTCTCCCCCCTCCCCCTCTCTCCCCCCCTCCGTCTCTCTCCCCCTCCCCCCTCCCTCACCACTCTCTCTCTCCCCCTCCCCCCTCCCTCCCCCCTCTCTCTCCTCCCTCACCACTCTCTCTCCCCCCCTATCTATCTCCCTCTAAGTAACCAGATCTCACCGTCTCACGTCAGAATTAGATATTCACAAACATCAAATTCCAAAGTTGTTCCAAACGTCAAATTTCAAAGAGTTTATTAAGGTTAAGTTTAGACATTAATGCCGATTTTCTACGATTAGGCAACTCAGAATGGTTACGGTAAGGGTTAAAGTGTAAGGATATAAAAAAAACACTGGATTCGACTTGCAAACTTTGAAATCAGAGGCAGACGCTTACGTTAATCCGCCATCTCTGACCGCAACACCCTAGCAAAAACGAAAGGTAACAGCAGTGCTCACTGTTTCTCCTAATGAACGGTTTACACGTCATCTCCCGTCGCCCTCAGACATGGATGGACGTTGAATAATGACTTGTATCACGGGTGACCTGACTGCCCTCTATCTACCTCCCTGAATGTGTTATGTTTTAAATTTAACTTTTATTTAACTAGGCAAGTCAGTTACGAACAAATTCTTATTTACAATGCCGGTCCACCCCCAGGCAAAACCCAGACGACGCCGGGCCAATTTTGTGCCGCCCTTTGGGACTCCCAATCACGGTTGGATGTGATACAGCCTGGATGTGTGCGAATGTGTGTGTGGTTCCTCTGTGAGAATGAGCAGGTTGGCGTGTGTGAGTCAGAGAGGGGTTAAAACAGGCAGTCAGAGAGGGGTTAAAACAGGCAGTCAGAGAGGGGTTAAAACAGGCAGTCAGAGAGGGGTTGAAACAGGCAGTCAGAGAGGGGTTAAAACAGGTAGTCAGAGAGGGGTTGAAACAGGCAGTCAGAGAGGGGTTAAAACAGGTAGTCAGAGAGGGGTTAAAACAGGTAGTCAGAGAGAGTTATAACAAGTAGTCAGAGAGGGGTTAAAACAGGCAGTCAGAGAGGGGTTAAAACAGGTAGTCAGAGAGAGTTATAACAAGTAGTCAGAGAGGGGTTAAAACAGGCAGTCAGAGAGGGGTTGAAACAGGCAGTCAGAGAGGGGTTGAAACAGGCAGTCAGAGAGGGGTTAAAACAGGCAGTCAGAGAGGGGTTAAAACAGGCAGTCAGAGAGGGGTTAAAACAGGTAGTCAGAGAGGGGTTAAAACAGGCAGTCAGGGAGGGGTTAAAACAGGTAGTCAGAGAGGGGTTAAAACAGGCAGTCAGAGAGGGGTTAAAACAGGTAGTCAGAGAGAGTTATAACAAGTAGTCAGAGAGGGGTTAAAACAGGCAGTCAGAGAGGGGTTAAAACGGGTAGTCAGAGAGGGTTAAAACAGGCAGTCAGAGAGGGGTTAAAACAGGTAGTCAGAGAGGGGTTAAAACAGGTAGTCAGAGAGAGTTAAAACAGGTAGTCAGAGAGGGTTAAAACAGGTAGTCAGAGAGGGTTAAAACAGGTAGTCAGAGAGGGTTAAAACGGGTACAGTCAGAGAGGGTTAAAACGGGTAGTCAGAGAGGGTTAAAACAGGTAGTCAGAGAGAGTTAAAACAGGTAGTCAGAGAGGGGTTGAAACAGGTAGTCAGAGAGGGGTTGAAACAGGTAGTCAGAGAGGGGTAAAACAGGTAGTCAGAGAGGGGTTAAAACAGGTAGTCAGAGAGGGTTAAAACAGGTAGTCAGAGAAGGGTTAAAACAGGTAGTCAGAGAGGGGTTAAAACAGGTAGTCAGAGAGGGTTAAAACAGGTAGTCAGAGAGGGTTAAAACAGGTAGTCAGAGAGGGTTAAAACAGGTAGTCAGAGAGGGGTTAAAACAGGCAGTCAGAGAGGGGTTATAACAGGTACAGTCAGAGAGGGGTTAAAACAGGTAGTCAGCGAGGGTTAAAACAGGTAGTCAGAGAGGGTTAAAACAGGTAGTCAGAGAGGGTTAAAACAGGTAGTCAGAGAGGGTTAAAACAGGTAGTCAGAGAGAGTTAAAACAGGTAGTCAGAGAGGGTTAAAACAGGTAAACAGGCAGTCAGAGAGGGTTAAAACAGGTAGTCAGAGAGGGGTTAAAACAGGCAGTCAGAGAGGGGTTAAAACAGGTAGCCAGAGAGGGGTTAAAACAGGCAGTCAGAGAGAGTTAAAACATGTATTCAGAGAGGGGTTAAAACAGGTAGCCAGAGAGAGTTATAACAGGTAGTCAGAGAGGGTTAAAACAGGTAGTCAGAGAGGGGTTAAAACAGGCAGTCAGAGAGAGTTAAAACAGGTATTCAGAGAGGGGTTAAAACAGGTAGCCAGAGAGAGTTATAACAGGTAGTCAGAGAGGGTTAAACAGGTACTATTCAGGTACAGTATAGAGGCAGTACTCTGCTGGTTCTGAATGGTTGTACTGTTCCTGTTATTTATGTTATCAACTACGGCTCTGGGTTGAAAAACAATAAGACTTGGATCTGTAGCTGGCGTGGAGCTGTGCAACAGTCTCAATCCTCAGCGCAGTGAAACAATGGCTATGAAAAACAAAGAGAAAAAGCTACATTTGCTTCAAGATGACCAAAATAAAGAGCTGTTTTTGCGTGCGTGCGTGCGTGTGTGTGTGTGTGTGTGTGTGTGTGTGTGTGTGTTTATTTCTCTCTTTCACGTCTCCTTCTTCCAGCAGTATCTCGATCACTCCACTTAGTCTATAAAAACGGCATTATCTTACCGGGAGATGAGGAGAGATAGCGATAAAGATCAGGTCAGAAAAACAATTAGTGTATTTAATTTCATCCATACAGGCTGTGGAGCATGAAACCTATCACTAAACACAAATTCTTATTTACATTGACAGCCTACTCCAGCCAAACCCTAACCACACTGGGCCAATTGTGCACCACACTATGGGACTCCCCATCACAGCTGGTTATAATACAGCCTGGAATCTCCTGTATTACTGTATTACTGAGATGCAGTTCCTTAGATCACTGCGCCACTCCCAATGCATGCAGAGTCTCAATTTGATGTTTGTTCCATTTTGTTATTTCTTGGTTGGTTGGTTGGCTGGCTGGCTGGCTGGCTGGTTGGTTGGCTGGTTGGTTGGCTGGCTGGCTGGTTGGTTGGTTGGCTGGCTGGTTGGTTGGTGAGCGGAACCCAGACCTCACGACCATGAAAGGCAAAGTATTTTTAGCCAGGTCTTAATATTGATGTTGAATTGTATGTTCATTTTAATGGAGTAGAAGGCCTTTCTTGCCTTGTCTCTCAGATTGTTCACAGCTTTGTGGAAGTTACCTATGATACTGACATTTAAGTCGAGGTAGCTATAATTCTCGCTCTAAGGTAATGGTGTCTACGTGGAATTTGTATTTTTGGACCTGGGAATTTGACCTTTTTTGGAACACCATTATTTTTTATCTTACTGAGATTTATTGTCAGGGTCCAGGTCTGACTGAATCTGTGTAGAAGATCTAGGTGCTGCTGTAGGCCCTCCTTGGTTGGTGACATAAACACCAGATCACCAGCAAACAGTAGACATTTGACTTTAGATTCTAGTAAGGTGAGGCCGGGTGCTGCAGACTTGTCTAGTGCCCGTGCCAATTCGTTGATATATATGTTGAAGAGGGTGGGGCTGAAGCTGCATCCCTGTCTCACCCCACGTTCCTGTGGAAAGAAATGTGTGTGTTTTGTTTTGCCAATTTTATCTGCACACTTGTTGTTTGTGAACAGGGATTTTATAATGTCGTATGTTTTTCCCCCAACACCACTTTCCATCAATTTGTATAGCAGACCCTCATGCTTTTTTAATCAACAAAGCATGAGAAAACTTTGCCTTTGTTTTGGTTTGTTTGTTAGGCTGTTAGGCTGTTTGTGCCTTTGTTATAGCAAACAAAAAGAGTGGAGAAGTGGATTACCTATTTTGGATATGCAGCTCTTCATGTTTTTCTTGGTTTAGTGTTTTCCATTTTTCCCAGAAGTGGTTAGATTCTATGGATTCTTCAATCACATTGAGCTGATTTCTGACTTGCTGTTCCTTCTTTTTCCGTGGTGTATTTCTGTATTTTTTTAGTGATTCACCATAGTGAAGGCTCAGCTTTTATGGGTCTCTATGTTTTTGGTTAGATAGGTTTCTCAGTTTCTTTCTTAGGTTTTTGCATTCTTCATCAAACCATTTTGTCATCGTTTTTTTCATTTTCTTAGGTTGTCTACTTGACATGTTTAGATTTGATAGGGAAGCTGAAAGGTCAATTATACTGTTTTTCTACTGCCAAATGTATACCTTCACTATTACAGTGAAATGTTTTTCCAAGAAATTGTCTAAAAGGGATTTGAATTTGTTGCTGTCTAAATGTTTTTTTTTTAAGGTTTCTAGACTACTACTAGGAAATAGAGATCTTCGTCCTTTGCTCTTCATCAGGCAAGCGTGCCCACTTCATCCTAAATGCACAAGGACTACCAAGCTTCAACCTGTGACTATCTCATTCCTCATTATGCTTCCATCTTCTTTATGCTTCCACCCTTTCCTCCAAATCCAAGTACTACCCACAATGAGCTGTCAAAATATGCCAAAACATGCAACCCCCGTCCCCATATCCCCGTATCTGATCAGCTCAATCCAGCTCACACTGTCATTTAAATCTCCCCTACTTCTCAACTCTGATCTCAAACACAGCCCCAGTTGGTTTAAATATCTCCCTCCCTCCATACCCTCCTCCCTCTTCTCTGTCCCCGTCTGCAGCACATTTCTAATGCTAATTATTTAAACCTCTCTCTCTCTCTCGTTCTTTCTCGCTCTCTTTCTCTCTCCTTCTTTCTCTCTCTCTCTCCCTCCCTCTTTTTTTATATCCCTCCCCCTCTCTCTCTCTCTCCTTCTCTCTCTCTTTCTTTTTCCCTCCCTCAACTTCTTGTTCTCGCTCATTCAGTTTTTGTGATCTCTCCGTTAGTCAGTTTGTCCTGAGGCTATAAAGCCACCTACACACTGAGGAGCGGAGCACCTAAAACACCAGCTAGCAGCTATCTCCGGCATCGGCTCATTCTCATAACAAATGTCCCACTTCACTCTGCATCAATACTTACATAAACACCCGTTTAAATCCACCCATCCACCCGCCGACCCAAACAAACACAACACGGAACAGCTCTGCAGTGTCACAGCCAGCAATTCAACTAAATCCAAACACAGCACACACAACAGTCCCAAACAGTCGTATCTCATCCCAGCAAACCAAAATTGGTTCAGTGAAAGTCCAAAGGAAAAAAAAAACGTTTGGTCGCAGCAAATGTTTCATAACACAAAATCTGTCCAGATGATTCTAGAATGTTTGTATAAAACATCCGCCTGATGTTGCAAGAACATTCCTAGAACACATCTGTTCTTTAAAGTTTCCCAGAATGTTTCAGGGGGTTCTGGGAAATGTCTGGTGGGAACATTGTGGGGACATCATAAACGATATGTTTCAGGGGGTTCTGGGAAATGTCTGGTGGGAACATTGTGGGGACATCATAAACGATATGTTTCAGGAGGTTCTGGGAACAGTCTGGTGGGAACATTGTGGGGACATCATAAACGATATGTTTCAGGAGGTTCTGGGAACAGTCTGGTGGGAACATTGTGGGGACATCATAAACGATATGTTTCAGGAGGTTCTGGGAACAGTCTGGTCAGGAAGTTAGTCAGGAAGTTAAAGCTTTGTCGCAAATGGGTCTTCCAAATGGACAATGACCCCAAGCATACTTCCAAAGTTGTGGCAAAATGGCATAAGGACAAGGAGGCCTACAAACCTGACTCAGTTACACCAGCTCTGTCAGGAGGAATGGGCCAAAATGAACCCAACTTATTGTGGGAAGCTTGTGGAAGGCTACCCGAAACATTTGACCCAAGTTAAACAATTTAAAGGCAATGCTACCAAATACTAATTCAATGTATGCAAACTTCTGACCCACTGAGAATGTGATGAAAGAAATGAAAGCTGAAAGAAAGAAATCATTCTCTCTACTATTATTCTGACATTTCACATTCTTAAAATAAAGTGGTGATCCTAACTGACCTAAGACCGGGACTTTTGACTGGGATTAACCCTTTATGCCACCGAAGGAGAGCTGCAGTTTAGTGTTATTTTTCAATCTAATATGGCCAATCAGGACGCAGAATAATTTCGGAGTTCCCATCCTCTTCATGTGTTCTTTAAACACCGTATTTTTTATTTTACTATTTGCTATTGCGCTTTTATTGTTGACCATTTTAATTTAATACAATCACAGTAAGGTACTTCATTATTAACCAGAAATGATTTGATATTGAGATTTTTTTTTTTAAACGACTGCATTGGACATTTTAAATCAATAAATGATTATTCCATTGAACCATTAATTTGGTTTTGTTTATTATGTATCATAATTTTTCAGAATTG
Source organism: Salvelinus fontinalis (assembly GCF_029448725.1). Lineage (NCBI taxonomy): Eukaryota > Metazoa > Chordata > Actinopteri > Salmoniformes > Salmonidae > Salvelinus > Salvelinus fontinalis. The sequence goes on from NW_026600358.1 coordinate 118,447, forward strand.
GTATTGCATGAATTTGTATGTGTTTTGATTGAAATTGAGAAACGTTTCAATAGTTTTTTTATACGCTGTGAAGGTTCGGAGCTATTTAGAGAGGTATTTAAGAAGGTAGTATTTAGGTAGTATAAGGAGGTATTTAAGAAGGTAGTATTTAGGTAGTATAAGGAGGTATTTAAGAAGGTAGTATTTAGGTAGTATAAGGAGGTATTTAAGAAGGTAGTATTTAGGTAGTATAAGGAGGTATTTAGGTAGTATAAGGAGGTATTTAGGTAGTATTTAGGTAGTATAAGGAGGTATTTAGGTAGTATTTAGGTAGTATAAGGAGGTATTTAGGTAGTATTTAGGTAGTATATAAGAAGCACGCACATATTTACTATTTTATTTTATTTCAACTTCATTTAAACAGAGAGATACAGTTAAAATCAAAAAGTTTACATACACCTTAGCCAAATAAATTTAATCTCAGTTTTTTTTTCACAATTCCTGACATTTAATAATCTTTTTTCCAGATCTGAAGATTACAGGTTCAATTCAACAGATTAGTTAACCATGTTTATTTTAAGAAGAAAATAATAAGATAGAAAACAGTGACATTTTGGATCAGATACTAGAAGAGAGGATGTCTTAATTTCATACAGATTTATAAATCTGAAATACAGAATGTAGACTAACTGGGGGGGGGGGGGGGGGGGGGGGATATTGTGTAAAAATTGACTGTTAAACTTTTCAGAAAACACACCCAATATAATGTCTACTTTAAAACGCATGACATGGTTCCTCCTGTCTTATTTTTCACGATCTGAAAATCAAAAGGGATTGTAGATCAGCACTCGCGGGAGCATGGATTTCCTGATTGTATGATTCAATGCTGTTCAAATGTCCTATGAAATTAAAATGTGTGCCTGTACGTAAATGCCAATGCATACACCAACACTTGGGCTCCTGAGTGGTCTAAGGCACTGCATGTCAGTGCTAGAGGTGTCACTACAGACCCTGGTTCAAATCCAGGCTGTATCACAACCAGCTGTGATTGAGAGTCCCATAGGGTGCTGCACAGTTGTCTGGGTTTGGCCGGTGTAGGCCTTCATTATAAATATGCACAGTTGTCTGGGTTTGGCCGGTGTAGGCCTTCATTATAAATAAGAATGTGTTCTTAACTGACTTGCCTACATAAGTATTTATTTTTTATCCAATTTTTATTGCCATATTATACTTAGGGATAGCCCCCTATTTTCATATTTCGCCTAAAATGACATACCCAAATCTAACTGCCTGTAGCTCAGGACCTGAAGCAAGGATATACATATTCTTGGTACCATTTGAAAGGAAACACGTTGAAGTTTGTGGAAATGTGAATTAAATGTAGGAGAATATAACACAATACATCTGGTAGAAGAAAATACAAAGATAAAAACTACAGTTTCTAATTTTTATACCACCATCTTTGAAATGCAACAGAAAGGTCCCCTTTCCAGCCATCACTCTGGTGCCACCCCGGACCCTTCCAGCTCCCCATTATTCAGACGGATAACTTGAAGTATGAGCGAACTACATGACATTTAGTGTGAAGTCACCAAGCTACATTTGGGCAAATCGTGAAGGAGACATTTGCGTTCATATTACATTTTTCTGCAAGAATCTCGTCAAATCTGTATACTTGGATTTTGATTGAGCTTTTCCAGTATTAGTAGCCATATTATAAGTTCACCATTTGCAAAACAAAGTATTTTCATAACTTCGTAACTCTGAATATTCTTATAATTTTTGTCCAAAAGAAAAAGGCATGCTGTCGGAAAAGGTTAGCAGCTACATTATGCGACAGATACCGGGTTTCCTGTAAAACCCAGCTCATTGGCTATCTAGCTATCTTTGTTTGAACCCGATAGGTGCTTATTTGACGAAGTTAGTCGATCAAGTGTAGAACAGCCATGTCATCGGCGTGCCATGAAGTCGTCGCTCTCTGACCAAATGTGGTGTCCTATAGGATATACTACACCCCTAATGATATAGTGAAGTCTGGTTACGTTCTAGGATCTCTGAGGAATACATACGAATGTGATTTGATTGGTTGAAACAACGTTTAGGGTTACATTTTCACAGATTCCTTTCTTTGCAAATTGAACGAGTGGAAATACAAAATCGATCGTGCATGCTATATGGACCTTTTTAGGATATGAAAAAGGATTTTATATAACAAAAACGACACTTTATGCTATCTCTTTGGATGATAAATCAGAGCAAGATTTCAGAATGTAAGTACACATTTCACCTTCAGAGGGGAATTTATCAAACCTATCGCGGTGAAAAAAGTGTTTTGTTGTCAGGAGCTCTCCTCAAACAATAGCATGTCATTTTTTCAGAGTAATAGCTACTGTGAATTGGACAGTGCAGTTATATTAACAAGAATTTAATCTTTCAGACGATATAAGACACTTATATGTATACCGACATTTGTTGTTTCTCTACAATCTGTGAACGTGACACACGGCGCTGCCTGATTTACAACTGTCCCGTTGACGGGACGCCTATCCCTAATTAAATCTGAAGACGAACATAATGGGGATGTATTACAATCTGCTACACATTTGTGGTAATATTAGGTACAGTATTTTGTGTTGAACATATTTTGTGTTTTGGGAACTTACTTCCTGTAAGGTATCCACACTGTTCCCAAAACCTAACTAAATGTTCTGGGAACCTTTAAAGGGAAATGTCACCATTTTTCAAATTCATATTAGTTAAATGAAGGTTAAATTAAATAAAAATTTAATAAAATAAAAACTGAAACGTGCAATTTTACCATTCTGTATGTTGAAAATGATGAATATTAAGTGGAACATTTGTGAGATTTCCCTTTAAAGAACTCAGAAAGGCTGTTCTGTCAAGATTCTTGCAACGTCAAAGGATATTTTTTTTTGCACCCTGATACAAATTTAGTCTGAATGTCAGCACAACTGGACAGTTCTAGTGTTTTGGGAACCTATCACTTGTTATATACACACATTGTTCCCACAAAACTAAAGAAACATTCTGGGAACCTTTAACAGAACAGACAGTAATGTGTTCTAGGAACGTTCTTGCAACATAACGGGAATGTCTTTTGCACCCCAAAAATAATCTTTGGATACTGAACAAAAATATAAAAGCAACAATTTCTATGATTTTACTGAGTTACGGGTTATACAAGTAAATAAGTCAATTTAAATGCATTCATTAGGCTCTTTAAAAAAAAGGTAAGGGGTGTGGATCAGAAAACCAGTCAGTCTCTTGTGTGACCCCTATATGCCTCTTCAATGGCTGTGTGCAGTTGCTGGATTTTGGCATTAACTGGAACACGCTGTCGTACACGTCGATCCAGAGCATCCCAAACATGCTCAATGGGTGACACAATGGGTGACATGTCTGGTGAGTATGCAGGCCATGGAAGAACTGAGACATTTTCAGCATTCAGGAATTGTGTACAGATCTTTGCGACATGGGGCCGTGCATTATCATGCTGAAACATGAGGGGATGGCGACGGATTAATGCCTCGACAAAGAGCGTCAGGATCTCGTCACGGTATTGCTGTGCATTCAAATTGACATCGATAAAATGCAGTTGTGTTTGTTGTCCGTAGCTTATGCCTGCCCCTACCATAACCCCACTGCCACTATGGGGCACTCTGTTCACAACGTTGACATCAGCAAACCGCTCGCAAACATGATGCCATACACGTGGTCTGCAGTTGTGAGGCCGGTTGGACGTACTGACAAATTCTCTAAAACAAAGTTGGAAGCAAATTATGGTAAAGAAATTAACAATCAATTATCTGGCAACAGCTGTGTTGGATATTCCTGCAGTCAGCATGTCATTGCAAGCTCAATATAAACTGTGACATCTGTGGCATTGTGTTGCGTGACAAAGCTGCTAATTTTAGTGGCCTTTTATTGTCCCCCAGCACAAGGTGCACCTGTATAAGGATCATGCTGTTTAATGAGCATCTTGATATGCCACACCTGTCAGGTGGATGGATTGTCTTGGCAAAGGAGAAATACTCACAAACAGGAATGTAAACACATTTTTTGCCCCCCAAAAAATTGAGAAATAAGCTTTTTGTGCATATGGAAAATTCCTGGGATCTTATATTTCAGCTCATGAATCACGGAACACTTTACATGTTGCGTTTTATATTTTTGTTCACGGTAGAATCATCTGGACAGTTTTTTTGTGTTTTGGAAACATATTTTTTGATGTCCCCACAAAGTTCCCTCCAAACTATTCTCACAACCTCAAGAAACATTCTGGAAACGTTTGAAGAACAGACAAAATGTGTTCCTGTGAACATTCTGGAAACGTTTGAAGAACAGACAAAATGTGTTCCTGTGAACATTCTGGAAACGTTTGAAGAACAGACAAAATGTGTTCCTGTGAACATTCTGGAAACGTTTGAAGAACAGACAAAATGTGTTCCTGTGAACATTCTGGAAACGTTTGAAGAACAGACAAAATGTGTTCCTGTGAACATTCTGGAAACGTTTGAAGAACAGACAAAATGTGTTCCTGTGAACATTCTGGAAACGTTTGAAGAACAGACAAAATGTGTTCCTGTGAACATTCTCGCACCGTCAGGTGAATGTTTTATACATTGTATAACATAAACATTCTTTGAATGTGTTTGGGATGTGATCAGCCTAACGTTACATAAAACCATAAATGAAACTTAATGGGAATCTTAGATAATGTTCAGAGAATGTTCCCGGTTTACTGGGATGTAAGTAACAACAATATAACAATTAAGATTAATAGTGATTTAGAATGATAGTCCGAAATTCTTTTGTTCAAATTCGACTCATAAAATTGCAAAACAAATTCAACAAAATAACCAGAAACCGTGGAACAAAGCAGACAAACTGCATATGTAACCATGCTTGTGGTAACTGCCCTTCTAAGTACAGCCAACCATAAAGTGACCTGTCTATCATTCAACTGTCAACCGTCCATTCTAAATACAGCCAACCATAGTGACCTCTCCATCCAACTGTCAACCGTCCATCCTAAATACAGCCAACCATAAAGTGACCTGTCTTTATCCATCTGTCAACCGTCCATCCTAAATACAGCCAACCATAAAGTGACCTGTCTATCATTCAACTGTCAACCGTCCATTCTAAATACAGCCAACCATAAAGTGACCTGTCTCCATCCATCTGTCAACCGTCCATCCTAAATACAGCCAACCATAAAGTGACCTGTCTTTATCCATCTGTCAACCGTCCATCCTAAATACAGCCAACCATAAAGTGACCTGTCTTTATCCATCTGTAAACCGTCCATCCTAAATACAGCCAACCATAAAGTGACCTCTCCATCCATCTGTCAACCGTCCATCCTAAATACAGCCAACCATAAAGTGACCTGTCTTTATCCATCTGTATGTTGGAAACATGGCCCACATTTTTCAGGAATTACCAGCAAGAAATCTGCTTGAAAAACACTAAAACGGTATACCATAGATACACAACTATCTATTCTTAACTTAATAAAGATAATGATTGATATCAGTCATGCAAAAAAAATGATCCTCCACATTCAGACACACACAGTCAAACACTGCGGGGTAACACACACACACACATACAGCGGGTCACACACACACACACCAAGTCACACACAAGATGATCAAACATAACAAAATCAGTCTCCACCGGCTATACACATACACACTCACATCATTTTACCCTGGGAGTGTACCCTACCACTGAGGGGTGTACTGTGGGCAGCCTAACTTACCTTGATACTCATGTCCCGGAGTGTAGTGGGTGGGGTCACCAGCGATCTGTAAGGTGAGGAACACCTCTCCCCCTCCCTCTGCCACCCCGGACCCTTCCAGCTCCCCATGGTGGGTACACAGGAAGAAGAAAGGGTTGAAGTGGGGGTAGAAGCCTGCCACAGGGGGACTCCCCAAATCCATACCGGCCGCCAACACCAGGGCCAGCAGGGCACAGCCGAGGGCACCCCCGAAAGAGGCCCGTGCCATCCCCCCCGTGAAGAACGAGGGAAAGAGGGAACGAGGGAGAGATGGATGAGGCAGAGTGAGAGTGGTGGTGCGTGGAGGAAAGGTTGTCACAGATAGAGCTCCAGATGGCTTGAGGGCTGGAGTCAACTTGGAGAAAGAAAGTCCAGCTGGATGGGTGAGGTTGCGTTCTGGAAGTGTGTGGATATATGTGTGTGTGGTGCTGGCTAGAAGCAGACTGTAAGCAGACAGCACTCTGTTTCTATGTTCCTCTTCTCTTCTCTCCTCTCTTCCGTCTACTCTGTGGGAGTTCAGAGCTAGTCTGTCCTGCTCCATGGTTTAAATACCTCTCCCCCTCCCTCTGTTTCCCTCTCTCCTCCCCTTCACCCACCCCTCCCTCCCTCCCTCCCTCTCTTTCAGCTCCACACGTGCTGTACGCTCTATGGGCTGGCCTCCCCCCTCACTCTCTCTCTCTCTCACAGCGCTCTCCTCCCATTTTTTCTGTCAGTCAGTCTATCATTCTGCGATTTCTCTCTAGCTCTTTCTCCCTCTTTCTCTCTATCCGTCTCTCTATTCCTCACTCCCTCTCTCTATTCCAGCTTTCTCTGTTCTTCCTTTTTCTCTACACCTTGCTCTCTCTATTTCAGCGCTCTCTCTCTCCCCCTCTCTCTCTATCCCACTGTATCACTCCACCCAGCACCCTTCCATCTCTCTCCAGAGACCTTAGCTGTCTTATCACTATGCATCGGTTGGTTTCTTTATCTCCACCATACAAGACATAGAGCTCTCTGAGAGAAGAGAGAGATCCCAGATTATTCACTCTTCTCTTTGTCTTTTTCTCCATCCACTATCCAGCCTGTCTCCTCCTCTCTCACCCAGTATCACCCCTCCCTCCCCTCCCCTCCCCTCCTTTAGCTCTTCCCTCCGTCTCTCTCAGCTCTCCCTCTCACTTAGTCCCCCTCCCTTCTGTCTGTCTCCATACTAACCCCCTCTCTCCATATCCCTCTCTCTCTCTCTCTTTCTCTCTCTCTCTCTCTCTATCATTTACTCTCTGTCTCTCTATCTTTCTCTCTCTCTCTCTCTCTATCATTTACTCTCTGTCTCTCTCTCTATCTTTCTCTCTCTCTCTCTCTCTATCATACACTGTCTCTATCTTTCTCTCTCTTTCTCTCTCTCTACCATTTACTCTCTGTCTCTCTCTCTATCTTTCCCTCTCTCTTTCTCTCCCTCTCTCTCTCTCTACCATTCACTCTCTGTCTCTCTATCTTTCTCTCTCTCTCTCTTTCTCTCTCTACCATTCACTCTCTATCTATCTTTCTCTCTCTGTCTCTTTATCTTTCTTTTTTCTCTACTTCAAAAACACACAGTCTCTTTTCAGTAAAGAATTTCACCCCATTACACATATTTTATTTTTCCTCCTCTTCCTCTCATTTATTTATTTGGGATTTCCATTAGAATATCCTTTTTCCATGTGATTCTCCAACTTTCTCTCTTTTCACTGTCAGCCCAGCCAGCCCCCCCCCCCCCTTCTCTCTCTCTTCCCCGTCTCACTCTTCTCTCTCTCTTCCCCGTCTCGCTCCCTCCCTGTGTTCTCTGTTCTAGATTAACTCACCACTACAGAGCAGAGTAGACACCAGAAGCCGATAGTTCTGTTTTCTCGCCCGTCTGTCTCTATAGGCTGACTTTTGAAATGATAGCTTAGGTCTCTCTCTCCCTCTCTCACAATTTCAATATAATTCAAGGGGATTTATTGGCATGGGAAATAAATGTTTACATTGCCAAAAGCAAATGGAATAGACGATAAACAAAAAGGGAAACAAACAAGCGAAACATTAGTAAACATTACACTCACAAAAGTTTTAAAAGAATATAGACATTTCAAATGCGTTGTAACAATGTGCAAGTAGTTGATGTATGAAAGGACAATAAACAGATAAACATAGGTTGTATTTACAAGGTTGTTTGTTCTCCACTGGTTGCCCTTTTCTCATGGCAACGGGCCACAAATATTGCTGCTGTGATTGCACACTGCGGTATTTCAGATATGGGAGTTTATCAATGTTTGATTTGTTTTCAAATTATTTTTGTGTCTGTGTGTTCTGTGGGAAATATGACATTTGGCACGAGGTTAGGAAGTGCAGCTCAGTTTCCACCTCATTTTGTGGACAGTGTGCACATAAACAGACCTGGCTCTCAAGAGAAGACAGGCTATGGTGGCCTCTCTCAATTGCAAGGCTATGCTCACTGAATGTGTACCTAGTCAAGGATCTTCAAAGTGTTGGGTCAGTCACAGTGGTCAGGTATTCTGCCATGTTGTACTCTCTGTTTAGGCCCAGATAGCATTCCAATTGGCTGTTTGTTTGATTATTTACAGTCTGTCAAATAGTTACAGATCCTTCAGAAAGTATTCATACCCCTTGACTTATTCCACATTTTGTTGTGTAACCGCCTGAATTCAAAATGGATTAAATTGCCTTTTTTATTTCTCTCAACCATGTACACATAATACTCCAACATGACGAAGTGAAAAGATGTTTATTGAAAATTAAATACATAAATATCTAATTTACAGTTAAATCATGGTTAAATAAATAAATAAAACATAAGTATTCACACCTGTTTGCGATGCCAATCAAAAATGATGGACAGGTGCATCCAATGTCCTTTATTCATCTTTGAGATGTCACTACAACTTTATTAACACTTCATTAACACAATTAAATAGTTTGGACTTAGAAAGAAACACACTTGTCTTTCAGAAAGTATTCACATGCCAGACTTTTTCAAAATGTTGTTGTGTTACAGCCTGAATTTTTAAATGGATTAAATTGAGACTTACTGTCACTGGTCTCCGATAATGTGGAATTATGTTTTTAAGACATTTGTACAAATGAATTAAAAAATGAAAAGCTGTAATGTCTTGAGTCAATAAGTATTCAACCCCTTTGTTATGGCAAAACTCAATAAGTTCAGGAGTTAACATGTGCTTAACAAGTTGTATGCAAGTTACTCTGTGTCCAATAATAAGTGTTTAACATGATTTTTGAGCGACGACCTCAGCTCTGTACCCCACAAAATACAATTGTCTTTAAGGTCCCTCTGTCGAGCAGTGAATTTAAAACACAGATTCAAACACAAAGACCACACAGAGGTTTTCCAATTCCTCGCAAAGAAGGGCACCTATTGATAGATGGGTAAAAATGAATATCCCTTGGAGCATGGTGAAGTTATTAATTACACTTTGGATGGTGTATCAATACACCCCAGTCACTACAAAGATACAGGCATCCTTCCTAACTCAGTTGCCGGAGAGGAAGGAAACCGCTCAGGGATTTCATAATTTCAACTTTAAAACAGTTACAGAGTTTAATGGCTGTGATTGGAGGAAACTGAGGATGTATCAACAACAGAGTGAAAGGAAGGAACACAAAAATGTTTTTACAAAACATGCATCCTGTTTGCAATAAGGCACTAAAGTAAAGCTGTGGAAAATGTCGCAAATAAATTAACTTTACGTTCTGAATGATTCCATATGTGTTATTTCATAGTTCAGATGTCTTCACTATTATTCTACAATGTAGAAAATAGTTTTTTTTTAAATAAAGAAAAACCCTTGAATGAGTAGGTGTGTCCAAATGTATTGATTGGTACTGTATGTCTGGGGAAGGGTATAAAACTATTTTGGGAGTATTGGAAGTTTCCAAGAGCACAGTGGTCTCCATCATTGGGTTCTGGAAAAAATGCCCAGAGCTGGCCGTCCGACCAAACTGAGCAACCGGGCAAGAAGGACCTTGGTCAGTGAGTTGACCAAGAACCCAATTACAACACTGACAGATCTGTAGAGTTCATTGGCTAGAATGGGAGAACTTGCCAGAAGGACAACAGTCTCTACAGCACTTCACCAATCTGGGCTTTATGGGAGAGTGGGGCACACGCCTGAGAGAAAGAGTATGCAAAAAGGCACGTGAAAGACTCAAACGATTAGGCAAAAGATTAAGTGGTCGGATGAGAAAACTTGCCTGAATGCAAAGGGCAATGTCTGGAGAAAACCAGGCACAGCTCATCACCCATCTAACACCATCCCTACTGTGAAGCATGTTGGTGGCAGCTTCATGCTGTAGGGATGCTTTTCAGCAGCAGTGACTGGGAGACTGGTAAAGGATAGAGGTAACAATGAATGGAGCCAAATACAGGCAAATCCTTGATGAAAACCTGCCTCAGGGTGCAAACGACAGACTGGGGGCGAAGATTTACATTCCAACAGGATAATGACCCCGAGCATACAGCCAAAGCAACACTGGAATGGCTTCAGGACAAGAATGTGAAAGTCCTTGAGTGGCCCAGCCAAAGCCCAGACTTTAATCCCATTGAAAATCTGTGTAAATACTTGAATATTGCTGTTCTCCACCACTCACCATCTAATGTAACAGAGCTTGAGAAAATCGACAAAGGAAAAATGGGAGAAAATCCCCAAATCCAGCTGTGCAAAGCTGATACAGACATAACCAAGACGACTCAAAGCTGATACAGACATAACCAAAATGACTCAAAGCTGTAATCGCCGCCAAAGGTCTACAAAGTATTGACTCAGGGGTGTGAATACTTATGTAAATGAGATATTTCTATTCAGAGACTTGTCCCGAAACCACTCCTGTGTTATCTTGGCTGTGTGCTTATGGTCATTGCCCTGTTGGTCATTGCCCTGTTGTACTTCTCCCCAGTCTGAGGTCTTGAACTCTGTCGGGTTCTTCGTCACCTCCCTGACCAAGGCCCTTCTCCCTTGATTGCTCAGTTTGGCCAGACGGCCAGCTCTAGGAAGAGTCTTGGTGGTTCAAAACTTCTTCCATTTAAGAATGATGGAGGCCACTGTGTTCTTGGGGACTTTCAATGCTGCAGACATTGTTTGGTGCCCTTCCCCAGATCTGTGCCTCAACACAATCCTGGATCAGAGCTCTACGGACAATTCCTTAGACCTCATGGCTTGGTTTTTGCTCTAACATGCACTGTCAACTGTGGGACCTTATATAGACAGGTGTGTGTGCCTTTCCAAATCATGTCCAATCAATTGAATTTACCACAGGTGGACTCCAATCAAGTTGTAGCAACATCTCAAGAATGATCAAGGGAATCAGGATGCACCTGAGATCAATTTCCAATCTCATAGCTATAGGGTCTGAATACTTATGTAAATAATGTATTTCTGTTTTTTATTTTTAATACATTTGCAAAAAAAAACAAAAAAAAAACGGTTTTCACTTTGTCATTGTGTGTTGATTAATGAGGATTAAAAATGTTTTGGGAACAAGGCTATAACATAACAAAAGTTGGAAAAGGTAAAGGAGTCTGAATACTTTCCGAATGCACTGTAAATATAACTATAACTATATATATATATATATTGAAGAGAGTGGGGCTCAAACTGGATCCCTGTGTCACCCCATGGCCCTGGGGAAAAGAAATGTGTGTTTACTGTCAATTTTAACTGCACACCTGTTGTTTATGTACATTGATTTTATAATGTAATATGCTTTTCCTCAACACCATTTTCTATCAATTTGCAAAGCAAAACCTTATGCCAAATTGTGTCAAAAGCTTTTGTGAAATCAACAAAGCATGAGGATACTTTTTTGTTGTTGTCAATACGGGTCTGCAGAATGTCTACATGATCTGTCGTACGGTACTTTGGTAAGAAGCCAGTTTGCCATTTTCTCAAGACATTTGTTTTCACTGAGGAAATGTTGGAGTTTGCAGTTGATGATACTGCAGAAGATTTGTCTTGGATTGCTGTTGATGATAATGCAGAGGATTTGTCTTGGATTGCTGTTGATGATAATGCAGAGGATTTGTCTTGGATTGCTGTTGATGATAATGCAGAGGATTTGTCTTGGATTGCTGTTGATGATAATGCAGCGGATTTGTCTTGGATTGCTGTTGATGATACTGCAGAGGATTTGTCTTGGATTGCTGTTGATGATAATGCAAAGGATTTGTCTTGGATTGCTGTTGATGATAATGCAGAGGATTTGTCTTGGATTGCTGTTGATGATAATGCAGAGGATTTGTCTTGGATTGCTGTTGATGATAATGCAGAGGATTTGTCTTGGATTGCTGTTGATGATAATGCAGAGGATTTGTCTTGGATTGCTGTTGATGATACTGCAGAGGATTTGTCTTGGTTTACTGTTGATGTAGATTCTACTCTAATTATTGGGGTCAAATATTTCTCCACTTTTGTGGATTTGGTTGTCAAGACCTTGGTTCCAAATATTGGGGAAACTGCCAGAGCTAAATTACGAATTTAAGAAAAGGCCATTTTGAATTTGTGGTAAGTAAATTTGATATTTTTTTTTGTAGTGTATCATCAACACCACAGACCTTTTTAGGTTGGAAGGTTTTGTATTTTGTACTATAGCTCATCCAATGTAATTCAATGTGTCCTGGTAGTCTTTAATAGCTGATTCTAAGTTTTGTAAATGATCATGTATATGTGTTTGTTATTGGTTCTTTGTTATATGGCCAAAAAAGTTGGAAGAAGTGGTTTGTCCGTACGTCTCCATTTTGGATAGGTAGCTCTTTGTGTTGTTGTTTGTTTAGTGCGTTACAATTTCACCCAACAGTGATTGGATACTTCAATCACATTGAGCTGTTTCTGACATGCTGTTACTTCTTTTTTTCTTAAGATATTTCTATACTGATTTAGTGTTTTAGTGTTTTCTCACGTAAATCTCGGTGCAATAAACTCAGGCAATGCCAGCGAAGCCACTACACAACACAACACTAAACAATACTATAAACCGCACTCTAACGGTGACAAACGGTGTCCACAAACTGTCCCAACAGCGGAGCGTGGAGTGAATCCTTACCATCGCTACACCTGGATGATCAGCGGAGCCTTGTCTGGCAGCGACACAGTTCATTCAGCCCAATTTACTGCCTTTTTAAAAACACATTGCTGATATAGCAGATTTGCTTAAATAAATATGGTTTGGATTTATGTAACTCGATAAGAACAGCATTCTACTTCAAAAAAATAACGAATTGCCAACATGAGCGTTGACTTTTGAAACATAAACAAACATTATACATTTATATTCTGTAAATTCATCATGTTTGTTCTTATATCATTAACACAGCTCTATGTATAAGCCAGTGTAAGCAAACGAGCTGCGACAAAGTTGGCCTATTCGTTCAGCACATAAATGGACAACGACAGAAAATGGACAGCGACAGAAAATGGATAGCGACAGAAATGCAGATAGATGTTAGTTCAGATACATTCAGAAAGATGTTGCGGCCTTAACTCTTCTTTAAGTCACCACAGAGAGAGAGAGAGAGAGAGAGACGCAGATTCAGATGTTAGCCTACCATTCAAGTCTTTTTTTATGTGATCTAAAAAAAGAAAGGAAGGAAAATATAGTCACTTAATCAAGTATGAAGGTAAGACCCAGATGCAGACCATGTCGAATAAACAATAGTTTAATATTCCAACAGGGGCAGGCGATAGACAGGTCAATGCAGGCAGGGGTAAACCAGAGGTGGGGAAACGGTACCGGACGGCAGGCAGTCTCAGGGTCAGGGTAAGGCAGAGGTCAAACAATCCAGAGGTGGGGCAAAGGTACAGTTCGGCAGGCAGGCTCAGGGTCAAAACCAGGAGATTGAGAAAAGAGAGGCTGGAAAAAGCAGGAGCTGAGACACACAATGCTGGTTGACTTGAACAAACAAGACGAACTGGCAACAGACAAACAGAGAACACAGGTATAAATACACAGGGGATACGTGGGGAAGATGGGTGACACCTGGAGGGGGGTTGGGGGCAATCACAAAGACAGGTGAAACAGATCAGGTTGTGACACACTAGGATCCACTTTTATAGACAATGAACCGATACACAGACAGCGAATTGTGCAAACAAACAACCCTTGAAATATCAACTGAAACTACATGAGTCTATTACTGAACTGTTTGTTGAACAAAAATATTTGAATGAGAAGAGTCACTGGCAACCATGGTTACAGACCCAACAACACTAGTATACCCTCTTCACGGTTACAGACCCAACAACACTATATAGTATCCCCTCTTCACGGTTACAGACCCAACAACACTATATAGTATCCCATCTTCACGGTTACAGACCCAACAACACTATATAGGATCCCCACTTCACGGTTACAGACCCAACAACACTATATAGTATCCCCTCTTCACGGTTACAGACCCAACAACACTATATAGTATCCCCTCTTCACGGTTACAGACCCAACAACATTATATAGTATCCCCTCTTCACGGTTACAGACCCAACAACACTATATAGTATCCCATCTTCACGGTTACAGACCCAACAACACTATATAGTATCCCCTCTTCACGGTTACAGACCAAACAACACTACATAGTATCCCCTCTTCACGGTTACAGACCTAACAACACTATATAGTATCCCCTCTTCACGGTTACAGACCCAACAACACTATATAGTATCCCCTCTTCACGGTTACAGACCCAACAACACTATATAGTATCCCCTCTTCACGGTTACAGACCCAACAACACTATATAGTATCCCCTCTTCACGGTTACAGACCCAACAACACTATATAGTATCCCCTCTTCACGGTTACAGACCCAACAACACTATATAGTATCCCCTCTTCACGGTTACAGACCCAACAACACTATATAGTATCCCCTCTTCACGGTTACAGACCCAACAACACTATATAGTATCCCCTCTTCACGGTTACAGACCCAACAACACTATATAGTATCCCCACTTCACGGTTACAGACCCAACAATACGATATAGGATCCCCTCTTCACGGTTACAGACCTAACAACACTATATAGGATCCCCTCTACACGGTTACAGACCCAACAACACAATATAGGATCCCCACTTCACGGTTACAGACCCAACAACACTATATAGTATCCCCTCTTCACGGTTAGAGACCCAACAACACTATATAGTATCCTCTCTTCACGGTTACAGACCCAACAACACTATATAGTATCCCATCTTCACGGTTACAGACCCAACAACACTATATAGTATCCCCTCTTCATGGTTACAGACCCAACAACACTATATAGGATCCCCTCTTCACCGTTACAGACCCAACAACACTATATAGTATCCCCTCTTCACGGTTACAGACCCAACAACACTATATAGTATCCCCTCTTCACGGTTACAGACCCAACAACACGATATAGTATCCCCTCTTCACGGTTACAGACCCAACAACACTATATATGATCCCCTCTTCACCGTTACAGACCCAACAACACTATATAGTATCCCCTCTTCACGGTTACAGACCCAACAACACTATATAGTATCCCCTCTTCGCGGTTACAGACCCAACAACACTATATAGTATCCCCTCTTCATGGTTACAGACCCAACAACACTATATAGTATCCCCTCTTCACGGTTACAGACCCAACAACACTATATAGTATCCCCTCTTCACGGTTACAGACCCAACAACACGATATAGTATCCCCTCTTCACGGTTACAGACCCAACAACACTATATAGTATCCCCTCTTCACGGTTACAGACCCAACAACACTATATAGTATCCCCTCTTCACGGTTACAGACCCAACAACACTATATAGTATCCCCTCTTCACGGTTACAGACCCAACAACACTATATAGTATCCCCTCTTCACGGTTACAGACCCAACAACACTATATAGTATCCCCTCTTCACGGTTACAGACCCAACAACACTATATAGTATCCCCTCTTCACGGTTACAGACCCAACAACACTATATAGTATCCCTTCTTCACGGTTACAGACCCAACAACACTATATAGTATCCCCTCTTCACGGTTACAGACCCAACAACACTATATAGTATCCCCTCTTCACGGTTACAGACCCAACAACATTATATAGTATCCCCTCTTCACGGTTACGGACCCAACAACACTATATAGTATCCCCTCTTCACGTTTACAGACCCAACAACACTATAAAGTTGTAACAGTCCTGACCTGTTTTATGTTGTTTTTTATGTGTTTATGGTCAGGGCATGTGTTTTGGGTGGGCAGTCTATGTTATCTGTTTCTATGTTGGTTGTGGTTGCCTGGTATGGCTCTTAATTAGAGGCAGGTGTTTTGCGTTCTCCTCTAATTAAGAGTCATATTTAGGTAGGGTGTTCTCACTGTTTGTTTGTGGGTGATTGTCTTCCGTGTTTGTGTTATGTTTGCACCATACGGAACTGTATACGGTTTGTTCGGTTTATGTAGTCTGTTTCCTATTCGTGCGTTCTTCGTGTCTATGTAAGTTCTCATGTTTAGGTCAGTCTACGTCGTTTGTTATTTTGTATCATTTCAAGTGTAGTTCGTGTTCGTTTTTCGTCTTGTTTAATAAATATGTGTTCAACCTTCGCTGCGCCTTGGTTCCCTCAATACTCCTCCTTTTCCGAAGAGGGAGAGGAGGAGGATCGCCGTTACAATAGTATCCCCTCTTCACGGTTACAGACCCAACAACACTATATTGTATCCCCTCTTCACGGTTACAGATCCAACAACACTATATAGTATCCCCTCTTCATGGTTACAGACCCAACAACACTATATAGTATCCCCTCTTCACGGTTACAGACCCAACAACACTATATAGTATCCCCTCTTCACGGTTACAGACCCAACAACACTATATAGTATCCCCTCTTCACGGTTACAGACCCAACAACATTATATAGTATCCCCTCTTCATGGTTACAGACCCAACAACACTATATAGTATCCCCTCTTCACGGTTACAGACCCAACAACACGATATAGGATCCCCTCTTCACGGTTACAGACCCAACAACACTATATAGGATCCCCTCTACACGGTTACAGACCCAACAACACAATATAGGATCCCCACTTCACGGTTACAGACCCAACAACACTATATAGTATCCCCTCTTCACGGTTACAGACCCAACAACACTATATAGTATCCCCTCTTCACGGTTACAGACCCAACAACACTATATAGTATCCCCTCTTCACGGTTACAGACCCAACAACACTATATAGTATCCCCTGTTCACGGTTACAGACCCAACAACACTATATAGTATCCCCTCTTCACGGTTACAGACCCAACAACACTATATAGTATCCCCCCTTCATGGTTACAGACCCAACAACACTATATAGTATCCCCTCTTCACGGTTACAGACCCAACAACACTATATAGTATCCCCCCTTCACGGTTACAGACCCAACAACACTATATAGTATCCCCTCTTCACGGTTACAGACCCAACAACACTATATAGTATCTCTTCTTCACGGTTACAGATCCAACAACACTATATAGTATCCCCTCTTCATGGTTACAGACCCAACAACACTATATAGTATCCCCTCTTCACGGTTACAGACCCAACAACACTATATAGTATCCCCTCTTCACGGTTACAGACCCAACAACACTATATAGTATCCCCTCTTCACGGTTACAGACCCAACAACACTATATAGTATCCCCTCTTCACGGTTACAGACCCAACAACACTATATAGTATCCCCTCTTCACGGTTACAGACCCAACAACACTATATAGTATCCCCTCTTCACCGTTACAGACCCAACAACACGATATAGTATCCCCTCTTCACGGTTACAGACCCAACAACACTATATAGTATTCCCTCTTCACGGTTACAGACCCAACAACACTATATAGGATCCCATCTTCACGGTTACAGACCCAACAACACTATATAGGATCCCCACTTCACGGTTACAGACCCAACAACACTATATAGTATCCCCTCTTCACGGTTACAGACCCAACAACACTATATAGTATCCCCTCTTCACGGTTACAGACCCAACAACATTATATAGTATCCCCTCTTCACGGTTACAGACCCAGCAACACTATATAGTATCCCCTCTTCACGGTTACAGACCCAACAACACTAGTATCCCCTCTTCACGGTTACAGACCCAACAACACTATATAGTATCCCCTCTTCACGGTTACAGACCCAACAACACTATATAGTATCCCCTCTTCACGGTTACAGACCCAACAACACTATATAGTATCCCCTCTTCACGGTTACAGACCCAACAACACTATATAGTATCCCCTCTTCACGGTTACAGACCCAACAACACTATATAGTATCCCCTCTTCACGGTTACAGACCCAACAACACTATATAGTATCCCCTCTTCACGGTTACAGACCCAACAACACTATATAGTATCCCCTCTTCACGGTTACAGACCCAACAACACTATATAGTATCCCCTCTTCACGGTTACAGACCCAACAACACTATATAGTATCCCCTCTTCACGGTTACAGACCCAACAACACTATATAGTATCCCCTCTTCAAGGTTACAGACCCAACAACACTATATAGTATCCCCACTTCACGGTTACAGACCCAACAATACGATATAGGATCCCCTCTTCACGGTTACAGACCCAACAACACTATATAGGATCCCCTCTACACGGTTACAGACCCAACAACACAATATAGGATCCCCACTTCACCCTTACAGACCCAACAACACTATATAGTATCCCCTCTTCACGGTTACAGACCCAACAACACTATATAGTATACTCTCTTCACGGTTACAGACCCAACAACACTATAAAGTATCCCATCTTCACGGTTACAGACCCAACAACACTATATAGTATCCCCTCTTCATGGTTACAGACCCAACAACACTATATAGGATCCCCTCTTCACCGTTACAGACCCAACAACACTATATAGTATCCCCTCTTCACGGTTACAGACCCAACAACACTAAATAGTATCCCCCTTCACGGTTACAGACCCAACAACACGATATATGATCCCCTCTTCACGGTTACAGACCCAACAACACTATATAGGATCCCCTCTTCACCGTTACAGACCCAACAACACTATATAGTATCCCCTCTTCACGGTTACAGACCCAACAACACTATATAGTATCCCCTCTTCGCGGTTACAGACCCAACAACACTATATAGTATCCCCTCTTCATGGTTACAGACCCAACAACACTATATAGGATCCCCTCTTCACCGTTACAGACCCAACAACACTATATAGTATCCCCTCTTCACGGTTACAGACCCAACAACACTATATAGTATCCCCTCTTCACGGTTACAGACCCAACAACACGATATATGATCCCCTCTTCACGGTTACAGACCCAACAACACTATATAGGATCCCCTCTTCACGGTTACAGACCCAACAACACTATATAGTATCCCCTCTTCACGGTTACAGACCCAACAACACTATATAGTATCCCCTCTTCACGGTTACAGACCCAACAACACGATATATGATCCCCTCTTCACGGTTACAGACCCAACAACACTATATAGGATCCCCTCTTCACCGTTACAGACCCAACAACACTATATAGTATCCCCTCTTCACGGTTACAGACCCAACAACACTATATAGTATCCCCTCTTCGCGGTTACAGACCCAACAACACTATATAGTATCCCCTCTTCACGGTTACAGACCCAACAACACTATATAGTATCCCCTCTTCACGGTTACAGACCCAACAACACTATATAGTATCCTATCTTCACGGTTACAGACCCAACAACACTATATAGTATCCCATCTTCACGGTTACAGACCCAACAACACTATATAGTATCCCCTCTTCATGGTTACAGACCCAACAACACTATATAGGATCCCCTCTTCACCGTTACAGACCCAACAACACTATATAGTATCCCCTCTTCACGGTTACAGACCCAACAACACTATATAGTATCCCCTCTTCACGGTTACAGACCCAACAACACGATATATGATCCCCTCTTCACGGTTACAGACCCAACAACACTATATAGGATCCCCTCTTCACCGTTACAGACCCAACAACACTATATAGTATCCCCTCTTCACGGTTACAGACCCAACAACACTATATAGTATCCCCTCTTCGCGGTTACAGACCCAACAACACTATATAGTATCCCCTCTTCACGGTTACAGACCCAACAACACTATATAGTATCCCCTCTTCACGGTTACAGACCCAACAACACTATATAGTATCCCCTCTTCACGGTTACAGACCCAACAACACTATATAGTATCCCCTCTTCACGGTTACAGACCCAACAACACTATATAGTATCCCTTCTTCACGGTTACAGACCCAACAACACTATATAGTATCCCCTCTTCACGGTTACAGACCCAACAACACTATATAGGATCCCCTCTTCACGGTTACAGACCTAACAACACTATATAGTATCCCCTCTTCACGGTTACAGACCCAACAACACTATATAGTATCCCCTCTTCACGGTTACAGACTCAACAACACTATATAGTATCCCCTCTTCACGGTTACAGACCCAACAACACTATATAGTATCCCCTCTTCACGGTTACAGACCCAACAACATTATATAGTATCCCCTCTTCACGGTTACGGACCCAACAACACTATATAGTATCCCCTCTTCACGTTTACAGACCCAACAACACTATATAGTATCCCCTCTTCACGGTTACAGACCCAACAACACTATATTGTATCCCCTCTTCACGGTTACAGATCCAACAACACTATATAGTATCCCCTCTTAATGGTTACAGACCCAACAACACTATATAGTATCCCCTCTTCACGGTTACAGACCCAACAACACTATATAGTATCCCCTCTTCACGGTTACAGACCCAACAACACTATATAGTATCCCCTCTTCACGGTTACAGACCCAACAACATTATATAGTATCCCCTCTTCATGGTTACAGACCCAACAACACTATTTAGTATCCCCTCTTCACGGTTACAGACCCAACAACACGATATAGGATCCCCTCTTCACGGTTACAGACCCAACAACACTATATAGGATCCCCTCTACACGGTTACACACCCAACAACACAATATAGGATCCCCACTTCACGGTTACAGACCCAACAACACGATATAGTATCCCCTCTTCACGGTTACAGACCCAACAACACTATATAGTATCCCCTCTTCACGGTTACAGACCCAACAACACTATATAGTATCCCTTCTTCACGGTACAGATCCAACAACACTATATAGTATCCCCTCTTCACGGTTACAGACCCAACAACACTATATAGTATCCCCTCTTCACGGTTACAGACCCAACAACACTATATAGTATCCCTTCTTCACGGTACAGATCCAACAACACTATATAGTATCCCCTCTTCACCGTTACAGACCCAACAACACGATATAGTATCCCCTCTTCACGGTTACAGACCCAACAACATTATATAGTATCCCCTCTTCACGGTTACAGACCCAACAACACTATATAGTATCCCCTCTTCACGGTTACAGACCCAACAACACTATATAGGATCCCCTCTTCACGGTTACAGACCCAACAACACTATATAGTATCCCCTCTTCACGGTTACAGACCCAACAACACTATATAGGATCCCCTCTTCACGGTTACAGACCCAACAACACTATATAGTATCCCCTCTTCACGGTTACAGACCCAACAACACGATATAGGATCCCCTCTTCACCGTTACAGACCCAACAACACTATATAGTATCCCCTCTTCACGGTTACAGACCCAACAACACGATATAGGATCCCCTCTTCACGGTTACAGACCCAACAACACTATATAGTATCCCCTCTTCACCGTTACAGACCCAACAACACTATATAGGATCCCCTCTTCACCGTTACAGATCCAACAACACTATATAGTATCCCCTCTTCACGGTTACAGACCCAACAACACTATATAGGATCCCCTCTTCACGGTTACAGACCAAACAACACTATATAGTATCCCCTCTTCACCGTTACAGACCCAACAACACTATATAGTATCCCCTCTTCACCGTTACAGACCCAACAACACCATATAGTATCCCCTCTTCACGGATACAGACCCAACAACACTATATAGGATCCCCTCTTCACGGTTACAGACCCAACAACACTATATAGTATCCCCTCTTCACGGTTACAGACACAACAACACGATATAGGATCCCCTCTTCACCGTTACAGACCCAACAACACTATATAGCATCCCCTCTTCACGGTTACAGACCCAACAACACAATATAGGATCCCCTCTTCACGGTTACAGACCCAACAACACTATATAGTATCCCCTCTTCACCGTTACAGACCCAACAACACTATATAGGATCCCCTCTTCACCGTTACAGACCCAACAACACTATATAGGATCCCCTCTTCACCGTTACAGACCCAACAACACTATATAGTATCCCCTCTTCACGGTTACAGACCCAACAACACGATATAGGATCCCCTCTTCACCGTTACAGACCCAACAACACTATATAGTATCCCCTCTTCACGGTTACAGACCCAACAACACGATATAGGATCCCCTCTTCAGGGTTACAGACCCAACAACACTATATAGTATCCCCTCTTCACGGTTACAGACCCAACAACACGATATAGGATCCCCTCTTCACGGTTACAGACCCAACAACACTATATAGTATCCCCTCTTCACGGTTACAGACCCAACAACACTATATAGTATCCCTCTTCACGGTTACAGACCCAACAACACTATATAGTATCCCCTCTTCACGGTTACAGACCCAACAACACTATATAGTATCCCCTCTTCACGGTTACAGACCCAACAACACGATATAGGATCCCCTCTTCACGGTTACAGACCCAACAACACTATATAGTATCCCCTCTTCACGGTTACAGACCCAACAACACGATATAGTATCCCCTCTTCACGGTTACAGACCCAACAACACGATATAGTATCCCCTCTTCACGGTTACAGACCCAACAACACTATATAGTATCCCCTCTTCACGGTTACAGACCCAACAACACTATATAGTATCCCCTCTTCACGGTTACAGACCCAACAACACTATATAGTATCCCTTCTTCACGGTTACAGACCCAACAACACTATATAGTATCCCTTCTTCACCGTTACAGACCCAACAACACGATATAGTATCCCCTCTTCACGGTTACAGACCCAACAACACTATATAGTATCCCCTCTTCACGGTTACAGACCCAACAACACTATATAGTATCCCCTCTTCACGGTTACGGACCCAACAACACTATATAGTATCCCCTCTTCACGGTTACAGACCCAACAACACTATATAGTATCCCCTCTTCACGGTTACAGACCCAACAACACTATATAGTATCCCTCTTCACGGTTACAGACCCAACAACACTATATAGTATCCCCTCTTCACGGTTACAGACCCAACAACACTATATAGTATCCCCTCTTCACGGTTACAGACCCAACAACACTATATAGTATCCCCTCTTCACGGTTACAGACCCAACAACACTATATAGTATCCCCTCTTCACGGTTACAGACCCAACAACACTATATAGTATCCCCTCTTCAAGGTTACAGACCCAACAACACTATATAGTATCCCCACTTCACGGTTACAGACCCAACAATACGATATAGGATCCCCTCTTCACGGTTACAGACCCAACAACACTATATAGGATCCCCTCTACACGGTTACAGACCCAACAACACAATATAGGATCCCCACTTCACCCTTACAGACCCAACAACACTATATAGTATCCCCTCTTCACGGTTACAGACCCAACAACACTATATAGTATACTCTCTTCACGGTTACAGACCCAACAACACTATAAAGTATCCCATCTTCACGGTTACAGACCCAACAACACTATATAGTATCCCCTCTTCATGGTTACAGACCCAACAACACTATATAGGATCCCCTCTTCACCGTTACAGACCCAACAACACTATATAGTATCCCCTCTTCACGGTTACAGACCCAACAACACTAAATAGTATCCCCCTTCACGGTTACAGACCCAACAACACGATATATGATCCCCTCTTCACGGTTACAGACCCAACAACACTATATAGGATCCCCTCTTCACCGTTACAGACCCAACAACACTATATAGTATCCCCTCTTCACGGTTACAGACCCAACAACACTATATAGTATCCCCTCTTCGCGGTTACAGACCCAACAACACTATATAGTATCCCCTCTTCATGGTTACAGACCCAACAACACTATATAGGATCCCCTCTTCACCGTTACAGACCCAACAACACTATATAGTATCCCCTCTTCACGGTTACAGACCCAACAACACTATATAGTATCCCCTCTTCACGGTTACAGACCCAACAACACGATATATGATCCCCTCTTCACGGTTACAGACCCAACAACACTATATAGGATCCCCTCTTCACGGTTACAGACCCAACAACACTATATAGTATCCCCTCTTCACGGTTACAGACCCAACAACACTATATAGTATCCCCTCTTCACGGTTACAGACCCAACAACACGATATATGATCCCCTCTTCACGGTTACAGACCCAACAACACTATATAGGATCCCCTCTTCACCGTTACAGACCCAACAACACTATATAGTATCCCCTCTTCACGGTTACAGACCCAACAACACTATATAGTATCCCCTCTTCGCGGTTACAGACCCAACAACACTATATAGTATCCCCTCTTCACGGTTACAGACCCAACAACACTATATAGTATTCCCTCTTCACGGTTACAGACCCAACAACACTATATAGTATCCTATCTTCACGGTTACAGACCCAACAACACTATATAGTATCCCATCTTCACGGTTACAGACCCAACAACACTATATAGTATCCCCTCTTCATGGTTACAGACCCAACAACACTATATAGGATCCCCTCTTCACCGTTACAGACCCAACAACACTATATAGTATCCCCTCTTCACGGTTACAGACCCAACAACACTATATAGTATCCCCTCTTCACGGTTACAGACCCAACAACACGATATATGATCCCCTCTTCACGGTTACAGACCCAACAACACTATATAGGATCCCCTCTTCACCGTTACAGACCCAACAACACTATATAGTATCCCCTCTTCACGGTTACAGACCCAACAACACTATATAGTATCCCCTCTTCGCGGTTACAGACCCAACAACACTATATAGTATCCCCTCTTCACGGTTACAGACCCAACAACACTATATAGTATCCCCTCTTCACGGTTACAGACCCAACAACACTATATAGTATCCCCTCTTCACGGTTACAGACCCAACAACACTATATAGTATCCCCTCTTCACGGTTACAGACCCAACAACACTATATAGTATCCCTTCTTCACGGTTACAGACCCAACAACACTATATAGTATCCCCTCTTCACGGTTACAGACCCAACAACACTATATAGGATCCCCTCTTCACGGTTACAGACCTAACAACACTATATAGTATCCCCTCTTCACGGTTACAGACCCAACAACACTATATAGTATCCCCTCTTCACGGTTACAGACTCAACAACACTATATAGTATCCCCTCTTCACGGTTACAGACCCAACAACACTATATAGTATCCCCTCTTCACGGTTACAGACCCAACAACATTATATAGTATCCCCTCTTCACGGTTACGGACCCAACAACACTATATAGTATCCCCTCTTCACGTTTACAGACCCAACAACACTATATAGTATCCCCTCTTCACGGTTACAGACCCAACAACACTATATTGTATCCCCTCTTCACGGTTACAGATCCAACAACACTATATAGTATCCCCTCTTAATGGTTACAGACCCAACAACACTATATAGTATCCCCTCTTCACGGTTACAGACCCAACAACACTATATAGTATCCCCTCTTCACGGTTACAGACCCAACAACACTATATAGTATCCCCTCTTCACGGTTACAGACCCAACAACATTATATAGTATCCCCTCTTCATGGTTACAGACCCAACAACACTATTTAGTATCCCCTCTTCACGGTTACAGACCCAACAACACGATATAGGATCCCCTCTTCACGGTTACAGACCCAACAACACTATATAGGATCCCCTCTACACGGTTACACACCCAACAACACAATATAGGATCCCCACTTCACGGTTACAGACCCAACAACACGATATAGTATCCCCTCTTCACGGTTACAGACCCAACAACACTATATAGTATCCCCTCTTCACGGTTACAGACCCAACAACACTATATAGTATCCCTTCTTCACGGTACAGATCCAACAACACTATATAGTATCCCCTCTTCACGGTTACAGACCCAACAACACTATATAGTATCCCCTCTTCACGGTTACAGACCCAACAACACTATATAGTATCCCTTCTTCACGGTACAGATCCAACAACACTATATAGTATCCCCTCTTCACCGTTACAGACCCAACAACACGATATAGTATCCCCTCTTCACGGTTACAGACCCAACAACATTATATAGTATCCCCTCTTCACGGTTACAGACCCAACAACACGATATAGGATCCCCTCTTCACGGTTACAGACCCAACAACACTATATAGGATCCCCTCTTCACGGTTACAGACCCAACAACACTATATAGTATCCCCTCTTCACGGTTACAGACCCAACAACACTATATAGGATCCCCTCTTCACGGTTACAGACCCAACAACACTATATAGTATCCCCTCTTCACGGTTACAGACCCAACAACACGATATAGGATCCCCTCTTCACCGTTACAGACCCAACAACACTATATAGTATCCCCTCTTCACGGTTACAGACCCAACAACACGATATAGGATCCCCTCTTCACGGTTACAGACCCAACAACACTATATAGTATCCCCTCTTCACCGTTACAGACCCAACAACACTATATAGGATCCCCTCTTCACCGTTACAGACCCAACAACACTATATAGTATCCCCTCTTCACGGTTACAGACCCAACAACACTATATAGGATCCCCTCTTCACGGTTACAGACCAAACAACACTATATAGTATCCCCTCTTCACCGTTACAGACCCAACAACACTATATAGTATCCCCTCTTCACCGTTACAGACCCAACAACACCATATAGTATCCCCTCTTCACGGATACAGACCCAACAACACTATATAGGATCCCCTCTTCACGGTTACAGACCCAACAACACTATATAGTATCCCCTCTTCACGGTTACAGACACAACAACACGATATAGGATCCCCTCTTCACCGTTACAGACCCAACAACACTATATAGCATCCCCTCTTCACGGTTACAGACCCAACAACACAATATAGGATCCCCTCTTCACGGTTACAGACCCAACAACACTATATAGTATCCCCTCTTCACCGTTACAGACCCAACAACACTATATAGGATCCCCTCTTCACCGTTACAGACCCAACAACACTATATAGGATCCCCTCTTCACCGTTACAGACCCAACAACACTATATAGTATCCCCTCTTCACGGTTACAGACCCAACAACACGATATAGGATCCCCTCTTCACCGTTACAGACCCAACAACACTATATAGTATCCCCTCTTCACGGTTACAGACCCAACAACACGATATAGGATCCCCTCTTCAGGGTTACAGACCCAACAACACTATATAGTATCCCCTCTTCACGGTTACAGACCCAACAACACGATATAGGATCCCCTCTTCACGGTTACAGACCCAACAACACTATATAGTATCCCCTCTTCACGGTTACAGACCCAACAACACTATATAGTATCCCTCTTCACGGTTACAGACCCAACAACACTATATAGTATCCCCTCTTCACGGTTACAGACCCAACAACACTATATAGTATCCCCTCTTCACGGTTACAGACCCAACAACACGATATAGTATCCCCTCTTCACGGTTACAGACCCAACAACACGATATAGTATCCCCTCTTCACGGTTACAGACCCAACAACACTATATAGTATCCCCTCTTCACGGTTACAGACCCAACAACACTATATAGTATCCCCTCTTCACGGTTACAGACCCAACAACACTATATAGTATCCCTTCTTCACGGTTACAGACCCAACAACACTATATAGTATCCCTTCTTCACCGTTACAGACCCAACAACACGATATAGTATCCCCTCTTCACGGTTACAGACCCAACAACACTATATAGTATCCCCTCTTCACGGTTACAGACCCAACAACACTATATAGTATCCCCTCTTCACGGTTACGGACCCAACAACACTATATAGTATCCCCTCTTCACGGTTACAGACCCAACAACACTATATAGTATCCCCTCTTCACGGTTACAGACCCAACAACACTATATATGTGGTCCCGTGTGGCTCAGTTGGTAGCGCATGGCGCTTGCAACGCCAGGGTTGTGGGTTCATTCCCCACGGGGGGACCAGGATGAATATGTATGAACTTTCCAATTTGTAAGTCGCTCTGGATAAGAGCGTCTGCTAAATGACTTAAATGTAATGTAAATGTAAATATAGGATCCCCTCGTCGTGGAGAAAAGCACATTAACTAATTATAATACAATGTAAGGAAAAAAATAAAATGCATAATTCTAACAATGCCTTAATTTTAATAATATACTATCAATCACATGTATTTATAAAGTCCTTTTTACATCAGCAGATATCACAAAATGCTAAAACAGAAATGCCGCCTAATTAGATAGACCTGTATAATTAAGCAATATAACCAACGGAGATGTACAAACTATGGCATAAGGGAATGATGAGCGGATAAGAGGTAATTTCCATTGAGCGAGCTGAGATGGATTTAGCCCGTGTGCCTATTTGTTCAACCACACAGTTTAAAGCTATAATTCTGGTAAGCGCATACCCATTCTTCTCCGTTTTTGTTGGTCGTGAAGGTCGATGGCTCGTTTATATGCGATGTGTAGCTAAGCCACAGTCAAATCAGGTGTTATTGGTCACATACACATGGTTAGCAGATGTTATTGGTCACATGGTTAGCAGATATTATTGGTCACATACACATAGTTAGCAGATGTTATTGGTCACTTACACATGTTTAGCAGGTGTTATTGATCACATGGTTAGCAGATGTTATTGGTCACATACACATGGTTAGCAGATGTTATTGGTCACATGGTTAGCAGATGTTATTGGTCACATACACATGGTTAGCAGGTGTTATTGGTCACATGGTTAGCAGATGTTATTGGTCACATACACATGGTTAGCAGATGTTATTGGTCACATACACATGGTTAACAGGTGTTATTGGTCACATACACATGGTTAACAGGTGTTATTGGTCACATACACATGGTTAGCAGGTGTTATTGGTCACATACACATGGTTAGCAGATGTTATTGGTCACATACACATAGTTAGCAGATGTTATTGGTCACATACACATGGTTAGCAGATGTTATTGGTCACATACACATGGTTAGCAGATGTTATTGGTCACATGGTTAGCAGGTGTTATTGGTCACATACACATGGTTAGCAGGTGTTATTGGTCACATACACATGGTTAGCAGATGTTATTGGTCACATGGTTAGCAGGTGTTATTGGTCACATGGTTAGCAGGTGTTATTGGTCACATGGTTAGCAGGTGTTATTGGTCACATACACATGGTTAGCAGATGTTATTGGTCACATGGTTAGCAGATGTTATTGGTCACATACACATGGTTAGCAGGTGTTATTGGTCACATGGTTAGCAGATGTTATTGGTCACATGGTTAGCAGGTGTTATTGGTCACATACACATGGTTAGCAGATGTTATTGGTCACATACACATGGTTAGCAGATGTTATTGGTCACATACACATGGTTAGCAGATGTTATTGGTCACATACGCATGATTATCAGATGTTATTGGTTACATACACATGGTTAGCAGGTGTTATTGGTCACATACACATGATTAGCAGGTGTTATTGGTCACATACACATGGTTAGCAGATGTTATTGGTCACATGGTTAGCAGGTGTTATTGGTCACATGGTTAGCAGATGTTATTGGTCACATGGTTAGCAGGTGTTATTGGTCACATGGTTAGCAGATGTTATTGGTCACATACACATGGTTAGCAGGTGTTATTGGTCACATACACATGGTTAGCAGATGTTATTGGTCACATGGTTAGCAGATGTTATTGGTAACATGCACATGGTTAGCAGATGTTAATGGTCATATACACATGGTTAGCAGATGTTATTGGTCACATACACATGGTTAGCAGATGTTATTGGTCACATACACATGGTTAACAGGTGTTATTGGTCACATACACATGGTTAGCAGATGTTATTGGTCACATACACATGGTTAGCAGGTGTTATTGGTCACATACACATGGTTAGCAGATGTTATTGGTCACATACACATGGTTAGCAGATGTTATTGGTCACATACACATGGTTAGCAGATGTTATTGGTCACATACACATGGTTAGCAGATGTTATTGGTCACATACACATGGTTAGCAGATGTTATTGGTTACATACACATGGTTAGCAGATGTTATTGGTCACATACACATGGTTAGCAGATGTTATTGGTCACATACACATGGTTAGCAGATGTTATTGGTCACATACACATGGTTAACAGGTGTTATTGGTCACATACACATAGTTAGCAGATGTTATTGGTCACATACACATGGTTAGCAGATGTTATTGGTTAACATGGTTAGCAGGTGTTATTGGTCACATGGTTAGCAGGTGTTATTGGTCACATGGTTAGCAGGTGTTATTGGTTACATGGTTAGCAGATGTTAATGGTCACATACACATGGTTAGCAGGTGTTATTGGTCACATGGTTAGCAGATGTTATTGGTCACATGGTTAGCAGGTGTTATTGGTCACATACACATGGTTAGCAGATGTTATTGGTCACATACACATGGTTATCAGATGTTATTGGTTACATACACATGGTTAGCAGGTGTTATTGGTCACATACACATGGTTAGCAGGTGTTATTGGTCACATACACATGGTTAGCAGGTGTTATTGGTCACATGGTTAGCAGGTGTTATTGGTCACATGGTTAGCAGATGTTATTGGTCACATGGTTAGCAGGTGTTATTGGTCACATGGTTAGCAGATGTTATTGGTCACATACACATGGTTAGCAGGTGTTATTGGTCACATACACATGGTTAGCAGATGTTATTGGTCACATGGTTAGCAGATGTTATTGGTCACATGCACATGGTTAGCAGATGTTAATGGTCACATACACATGGTTAGCAGATGTTATTGGTCACTTACACATGGTTAGCAGGTGTTATTGGTCACATACACATGGTTAGCAGATGTTATTGGTCACATACACATGGTTAGCAGATGTTATTGGTCACATACACATGGTTAGCAGATGTTATTGGTCACATACACATGGTTAGCAGGTGTTATTGGTCACATACACATGGTTAGCAGATGTTATTGGTCACATACACATGGTTAGCAGATGTTATTGGTCACATACACATGGTTAGCAGATGTTATTGGTCACATACACATGGTTAGCAGATGTTATTGGTCACATACACATGGTTAGCAGATGTTATTGGTCACATACACATGGTTAACAGGTGTTATTGGTCACATACACATAGTTAGCAGATGTTATTGGTCACATACACATGGTTAGCAGATGTTATTGGTTAACATGGTTAGCAGGTGTTATTGGTCACATGGTTAGCAGGTGTTATTGGTCACATGGTTAGCAGGTGTTATTGGTTACATGGTTAGCAGATGTTAATGGTCACATACACATGGTTAGCAGGTGTTATTGGTCACATGGTTAGCAGATGTTATTGGTCACATGGTTAGCAGGTGTTATTGGTCACATACACATGGTTAGCAGATGTTATTGGTCACATACACATGGTTAGCAGATGTTATTGGTCACATACACATGGTTAGCAGATGTTATTGGTCACATACACATGGTTATCAGATGTTATTGGTCACATACACATGGTTAGCAGGTGTTATTGGTCACATACACATGGTTAGCAGGTGTTATTGGTCACATACACATGGTTAGCAGGTGTTATTGGTCACATGGTTAGCAGGTGTTATTGGTCACATGGTTAGCAGATGTTATTGGTCACATGGTTAGCAGGTGTTATTGGTCACATGGTTAGCAGATGTTATTGGTCACATACACATGGTTAGCAGGTGTTATTGGTCACATACACATGGTTAGCAGATGTTACTGGTCACATGGTTAGCAGATGTTATTGGTCACATGCACATGGTTAGCAGATGTTAATGGTCACATACACATGGTTAGCAGATGTTATTGGTCACTTACACATGGTTAGCAGGTGTTATTGGTCACATACACATGGTTAGCAGATGTTATTGGTCACATACACATGGTTAGCAGATGTTATTGGTCACATACACATGGTTAGCAGATGTTATTGGTCACATACACATGGTTAGCAGGTGTTATTGGTCACATACACATGGTTAGCAGATGTTATTGGTCACTTACACATGGTTAGCAGATGTTATTGGTCACATACACATGGTTAGCAGATGTTATTGGTCACATACACATTTTTAGCAGATGTTATTGGTCACATACACATGGTTAGCAGATGTTATTGGTCACATACACATGGTTAGCAGATGTTATTGGTCACATACACATGGTTAGCAGATGTTATTGGTCACATACACATGGTTAGCAGGTGTTATTGGTCACATACACATGGTTAGCAGATGTTATTGGTCACATACACATGGTTAGCAGATGTTATTGGTCACATACACATGGTTAGCAGATGTTATTGGTTACATACACATGGTTAGCAGATGTTATTGGTCACATACACATGGTTAGCAGATGTTATTGGTCACATACACATGGTTAGCAGATGTTATTGGTCACATACACATGGTTAGCAGGTGTTATTGGTCACATACACATGGTTAGCAGATGTTATTACGAGTGTAGTGAAATGCTTGTGCTTCTAATTCCGACAATGCAGCAATATCTAACATGTAATCTAACAGTTCCACAACAACTACCTAAAACACACCAATCTAAGTAAAGGAATGGGATAAGAATATGTACATATAAATATATGGATGAGCAATGACAGAGCGGCATAGGCAAGATGCCATATATGGTATAAAATAAAGTATATACGTATGAGATGAAGTGACACAAGACATGTAAACATTATTAAAGTTTCCCCAGTAATCTGAGTTCAACAATCTACATCGGATGTACATTTCTCATGTTTTCAGACCATTTCAGACAGATGTTTTAAACCCTTAACCTGTTGAGGATGGGGGCGCTGTTGAGACTATTTATGCTAATTGGATAATTTTTGAAACGGCTTCCCACAAAATCCTTGATCGTACAATATGCATATTATTATTATTATTGGATAGAAAACAGTCTATAGTTTCTATAGGAGTTGAAATTTTGTCTCTAAGTGGAACAGAGCCCATTCTACAGCAATTTCCCTGACATGGAGTCAGATTTCAGAAATGTTGGCCACTGTTCTGAAGTCAGTTAAAAGGGCACTGTTATTGCTATGACTATACGGACACTTCTTACGTCTTCCCCTGGATGCCTTTACGTGATGCCGATTCCAATGGGGTCGATTGCGCGTTCACAGGCCCTACAAATTAAAAAACCCTGTAGCTAGCAAGTCTTTTCTTGGTGCGTAACGCGCGTGGAGGACACCGACCGCTCCTGTTCCAAGCGTTAGTTTAGCCTGTTATATTTCTCCGGTCATCTTTTCACTCGTTATAGGAGTTAAAAACATCATAAGGTAGTTAATTTAAAGCGTTTTATAGCAATTTATATCCGTTTAGTGCGATTTTGGGACATTTATTTTTGAAACGATGTGAATAGCTGGGCACGCTTTTCAGTTCATCCCGAACGCAGTTGGCATTTCCACATGGCAAGAGGACAGCTTTCCACCAAAAGACGATTACTCCCAAGAAAGGATCCTTTGCCCAAGATACTGATGGAAGAACAGCTCAAAGTAGGACATTTTTATTATGATAAATCGTGTTTCTGTCGAAACATTTTAGTGGCTTAGGACGCCATGTTTTTTGACGTAGCTTCGCTTGGCGCAAACTGTATTGAAAAGTAAGGATAAATTAAAAAATGTAATTCCGCAATTGTATTAAGAATTAAATTGTCTATCAATCCCTGTCCACCCTATATTTTTTTGTCACGTTTATGAGTATTTATGTATAAGAGTAGATCACTGTCTAAGTGGCGCAAGGACATTTTCTGACCAGCTGAGTTACATTTCACATTGTCTAACCATGATTTTGGTGGCTAAATATAAACGTTTTCGATCAAACTCTATATGGAATGTGTAATATGATGTTACAGGAGTGTCATCTGAAGAATTCTGAGAAGGTTAGTGAAAAAATTAATATATTTTTGGCGATGTTGACGTTATCGCTCACTTTGGCTAGAATCAATGCTGGGCTGCTATGTGCTATGTGCTATGCTAATATAACGATTTATTGTGTTTTCGCTGTAAGACACTTAGAAAATCTGAAATATTGTCTGTATTCACAGGATCTGTGTCTTTCGATTCGTGTATGCTGTGTATTTTTACGAAATGTTTGATGATTAGTAAGTAGGTAAACACGTTGCTCTAAGTAGTTTTTCTATTCCATTTGTGACGGTGGGTGCAATTGTAACCTATGCCATCTACCTGAAATATGCACTTTTTTCTAACAAAACCTATCCCATACCATAAATATGTTATCAGACTGTCATCTGATGAGTTTTTTTGTTGGTTAGGGGCTATAAATATCTTAGTTTAGCCGAATTGGTGATGGCTACTGGTGTTGGTGGACAAATAAAAGATGGTGGATTATGCTAATGTGTTTTTAGGTAATAGATGTACATCTTTACATATTGTGTCTTCCCTGTAAAACATTTTAAAAATCGGACATGTTGACTGGATTCACAAGATCTGTGTCTTTCATTAGCTGTATTGGACTTTAATGTGTGAAAGTTAAATATTTAAAAAAAATATTTTTTTTGAATTTCGCGGCACTGGTTTTTCAGTGGGGGGGGGGGGGGGGTGCCGCTAGCGCCACGCTGATCCTAGACAGGTTAAACCCAGTCTTGGACCACACACCCTCTCCGCCAAAATAGCAGGCAGGGGAAGCAAAATGGTGATTGCTTTTTTTGCAATGCTCACAGTTAGCCACTTCTTCCTTCCAAACCACTCATTGTTGAATTCGTGATTTCGTGACTTATATCATTTTTATGTCTAATGGCCGATGAGCAGCGAGACATTTTATCTTTAACTTCTCTTCAACTGACAAGGATTGAAAAGGATTTGCGAGTAGATTGTCGACGTGATTCATGATGATGACTACTGATCAAGCTAGATAGCTAAGACGTTTACATGATCAGTCCAATCAAAGCTATGGGCGATATATAACAGGATATGATGTCATTTTATTTGTGGCCAATGACCTTTAAGACTTCGTGGACAGGCACTTCTACTGTAAATCTATAGTAGCACCCCAGGACTGCTTGCACTGCCTAGCTCTCCTGTAGATTCTGCGGTGACGTAGTGAGTGACAGAATACGGTGACGTAGTGAGTGACGGAATACGGTGACGTAGTGAGTGAAGGAATACGGTGACGTAGTGAGTGACGGAATACGGTGACGTAGTGAGTGACGGAATACGGTGACGTAGTGAGTGACGGAATACGGTGACGTAGTGAGTGACAGAATACGGTGACGTAGTGAGTGACGGAATACGGTGACGTAGTGAGTGACAGAATACGGTGACGTAGTGAGTGACGGAATACGGTGACGTAGTGAGTGACAGAATACGGTGACGTAGTGAGTGACAGAATACGGTGACGTAGTGAGTGACAGAATACGGTGACGTGGTGAGTGACAGAATACGGTGACGTAGTGAGTGACAGAATACGGTGACGTAGTGAGTGACAGAATACGGTGACGTGGTGAGTGACAGAATACGGTGACGTAGTGAGTGACAGAATACGGTGACGTAGTGAGTGACAGAATACGGTGACGTAGTGAGTGACGGAATACGGTGACGTAGTGAGTGACGGAATACGGTGACGTAGTGAGTGACGGAATACGGTGACGTAGTGAGTGACAGAATACGATAACGTAGTGAGTGACGGAATACGGTGACGTAGTGAGTGACAGAATAAGGTGACGTAGTGAGTGACAGAATACGGTGACGTAGTGAGTGACGGAATACGGTGACGTAGTGAGTGACAGAATACGGTGACGTAGTGAGTGACAGAACTTGGAATTCCTGATTGACCATTCTTCCATGACTATAAACAGAAAAAAAAGAAGACATAAAAGCACTTCCTTTGGTGGTTCAAAGGATAAAATACTTGGCATGGTTTTGAAAACAAACATTGCCTGTTCTTACCCCACTTGTGTAGATTGGTAAGAGTACAACATATGGTTGCCTTCATATCCTGTTGAAAGAAAGTGTAAGAAATACGTTTTTTATTTGTATGACTAAATGGTCTTCTGCTGTCCGATGAATAAAAGGGAAATGCCATGTGTCTATGCCACATTGTAGTGGGCCTACAATACAGTCCTCAAATGCTTATTGCCATTCAATCTGGAGAGAATCTCAATGGGGATGTATTCCAATCTAGTTAAGGACACATTTGCAAGCTGAGAACGTTGTGGTAATATTAGGTCAAACTTAAATATAACGTTTCCTAAACGTTTTAGAAATGTTCTGTGGACCTCCAAGACGAGTTCAAATGTACATTGCGTGAACGTCAATGTAATATTATTTTAAACATATGCTATGAACTTCATAACAAACAGACTTATATGGAAATTGTTGCAACATTGTGGGAATGTTCTGTGCAACCTATGTGAATATCACAACCATATTCTTTTTAACATCCCATACAATTCCCGTAACTCAGTTAAATCTTCTGGGAACCTTTAAAGAATTTAAACCAGTTGTTCCGTCAAACATTCTTACAACATTATAGGAATATCCTGTGCAACCTAACTTAAACATTGTATGAATGTCATCACAACTGAGCATTGTGTTTAGGGATTCCATCGCTTGTAATGTACCCGCACTGTTTCCACAACCTAATGAAATGTTCTGGGAAACCTTTTAACTCAGAAAGGCTGTTCTGTAAACAGTCCTGCAACATCAAAGGAAAGTTTCGTGAAACCCTGATACCAACATTATCTATATGTCAGCACAACAGCACAGTTTTTTTGTGTTATGAGAACATTTGACGCAACCTAACAAATGTTCTGGGAACTTTCACAGAACCAATTTTGGTTTGCGGGCAGGGGTGTCAGTTGGCTGACTGTGAACGCTCTGAGAGACTCTAGATTGAGGTCGGTGATAAAGTAGACTACAGTAGAGGTCTTCACAGATCCACTCAATTCCATTTAAGGGGCTTTATTGGCATGGGAAACACATGTTAACATTGCCAAAGCAAGTGAAATGGATAATAAACAAAAGTGAAATAAACAATAAAAAGTGAACAGTAAACATTACACTCACACAAGTTCCAAAACAATAAAGAAATGTAAAATGTAATATTATGTCTATTTGCAGTGTTGTAACGATGTGTAAATGGTTAAAGTACAAAATAAATAAATATGGGTTGTATTTACAATGGTGTTTGTTCTTCATTGGTTGCCCTTTTCTTGTGGCAACAGGTCACACATCTTGCTGCTGTAAATGCACACTGTGGTACTTCACATAATGGTACTTCTCTCTCTCTCTCTCTCTCTCTCTCTCTCTCTCTCTCTCTCTCTCTCTCTCTCTCTCTCTCTCTCTCTCTCTCTCTCTCTCTCTCTCTCTCTCTCTCTCTCTCTGCCTCTCTCTGCCTCTCTCTCTCTCTCTCTCTCTCTCTCTCTCTCTCTCTCTCTCTCTCTCTCTCTCTCTCTCTCTCTCTCTCTCTCATAAATCTTGCTGTTGTGATTACACACTGCAGTATTTTGCCTGACAGATATGGAAGTTTATCAATGTTAGATTGTTCTTTTCAAATTCTTTGTGGGTCTGTGTGATCTGTAGGAAATATGTATATCTTATGTGGTCACACATTTGGCAGGAGGGTAGGAAGTGCAGCTCAGTTTCCACCTCATTTTGTGGGCAGTGGGCACATGGCCTGTCTTCTCTCGAGAGCCAGGTCTGCTTTTGGCTGCCTCACTCAGTAGCAAGGCTATGCTCTCTCTTTATCTCTCTCTCTCTCTCTCTCTACCCTTCCGACACTGGTGAGTGGTGAGCCACTGCTCAGCTCTGTTCTGTCACTCTCCTCAGCCACCCGCTGTGTGTTTGTGGTTAAACTCCGGTACAAACATAAACGCTGTAGAGAAGCAGCCTAGCGCACACACACCACTTCCAAAGCAGACCTCCAAACACCGCTGACCTACAGGCCAAGCAACGAGAAAAAGCAGACCTCCAAACACCGCTGACCTACAGGCCAAGCAGCGAGACAAAGCAGACCTCCAAACACCGCTGACCTACAGGCCAAGCAGCGAGACAAAGCAGACCTCCAAACACCGCTGACCTACAGGCCAAGCAGCGAGTCAAAGCAGACCTCCAAACACCGCTGACCTACAGGCCAAGCAGCGAGTCAAAGCAGACCTCCAAACACCGCTGACCTACAGGCCAAGCAGCGAGACAAAGCAGACCTCTAAACACCGCTGGCCTACAGGTCAAGCAGCGAGACAAAGCAGACCTCCAAACACCGCTGACCTACAGGCCAAGCAGCGAGACAAAGCAGACCTCCAAACACCGCTGACCTACAGGCCAAGCAGCGAGACAAAGCAGAGCTTCTCTATTTCTTCGAGGTCACAATAGTTACGTAGTCTTTCCTCTTCCATTTCACCACAATACTGACCTGTTTCAATACGCAGAGGCAATATCCCTGATCTGACCTGCTTCAATACGCAGAAGCAATATCCCTGATATGACCTGTTTCAATACACAGAGGCAATATCCCTGATCTTACCTGTTTCAATACGCAGAGATAATATTCCTGATCTTACCTGTTTCAATACGCAGAGACAATATTCCTGATCTTACCTGTTTCAATATGCAGAGACAATATCCCTGATCTTACCTGCTTCAATACGCAGAGACAATATCCCAGATCTGACCTGTGCACATAGCGATCTCTTGCTTTTAGGTAGGTTATACATAATAATATATCTCTCACAAACAAATTCACCCTTAATCAAACAAAAAGGTTCTCGATTTGGGTTGATGATTAATCACCTCATCATCAGCTGCTGTAAATAATGTTGTGTACATGCCCAGCC
Organism: Salvelinus fontinalis; assembly: GCF_029448725.1. Taxonomy (NCBI): domain Eukaryota; kingdom Metazoa; phylum Chordata; class Actinopteri; order Salmoniformes; family Salmonidae; genus Salvelinus; species Salvelinus fontinalis. The sequence goes on from NW_026600358.1 coordinate 157,659, forward strand.
CCGCCCATTCACCTGAGTGGGTGATTCTGTCACGTTCGTCGTCCTCCTCATCTGAGGAGGAGTAGTAAACTATGGTCAGGGCGTGACACCAGCCCCGCCCATTCACCTGAGTGGGTGATTCTGTCACGTTCGTCGTCCTCCTCATCTGAGGAGGAGTAGTAAACTATGGTCAGGGCGTGACACCAGCCCCGCCCATTCACCTGAGAGGGCAGCTGTCTATCTGCATTCAGGAGTATGTCTAGTCAGCGTTTCTCGCTCGGTTGAAGCCCGAACACCGAACACCCCAAAAAACATGAAGTAAAGAAAAAAACATGCAATAGTGTATTATTCCAATTGAAGCTTTGGACAGGAGAGTAGATTAGTGTGCATGCATGTGTTTGTGACAGCAGGCTAACAGGTGGAGGCTGGGGGAGGGGGCCCAGGGCAGGACATGGATGAGAGACAGACTGCTGTTACTGCTGACAGGAAGCAGAACCCTGGTGGCCACACCCCTTGTCCTCTGACTCTTCTGTCACAGAAGATCTGGGCAGATACACATCACCATACACACCATCAAACACACCATCACACACACCATCATACACACCTGGGCAGTTACACACCACCATACACTTCATCATACACACCATCCTACCCACCATCACAAACACCTGGACAGGTACACACCACCATACACACCATCATACACACCATCCTACCAACCATCATATACACCATCATACACACCTGGGCAGGTACACACCATTATACACACCATCATACACACCTGGGCAGGTACACACCATTATACACACCATCATACACACCTGGACAGGTACACACCATCATACACACCATCATACACACCTGGGCAGGTACACACCAGCATACACACCATCATACACACCTGGGCAGGTACACACCATCATACACACCTTGGCAGGTACACACCATCATACACACCTGGGCAGGTACACATCATAACCAGACAGCTACAGAAACACATTATGCACAACCACGAATACAGTAAGCACAATAAAGACATTGCTCGTATGACCACTCCCGGGCCTTCAAACTATGTGCCAAAGTGGAGCACCAAATGTGTCAAAGACCTACAGTAAGAGAGGTGTAAAAATAGGAGGAGATGTCTCTCTCTGAAGGGTAGATAAAGGGTCAGTCAGTCTGCTGGGAATGAAGAGAGAGGGCAGGGGTTATCACAACCCTTCTGCTACTCCTCAGAAGTGCATGTGTGTGTGTGTGTGTGTGTGTGTGTGTGTGTGTGTGTGTGTGTGTGTGTGTGTGTGTGTGTGTGTGTGTGTGTGTGTGTGTGTGTGTGTGTGTGTGTGTGGCTCCCTTGATCTCCTTATTAGGCTTAATTAAGTTTATTTAATTAATCTGAGAGTTTAAGTCGCTGGACACGGGGAGTGTTCTTGGAGGGAGAGAGGCTTTGCAGAAATCTCTGTGTGTGTCGTTGATAGTGAAATAATTTCATATGTGTATTTACTATTTAAAGCTTGCTGCCAGTTTGTCCCCTGGGTACAGAAACATTATTAAAGTGACTATCCATGTTTAAAGCTTGCTGCCAGTTTGTCCCCTGGGTACCTAAACATTATTAAAGTGACTATCCATATGTAAAGCCTGCTGCCAGTTTGTCCCCTGGGTACAGAAACATTATTAAAGTGACTATCCATATTTAAAGCCTGCTGCCAGTTTGTCCCCTGGGTACGGAAATAAAATATAGCCACAGTAGATATAGTTCAATGAATATTGGTCATTTATTTTATGCCGTTTCTGCTCCATTGAAAACTTGATGAAATCTTACTATAGATTCAAATGAACGGATATGTTTTTCAATTGATGTTATGTTTTAGAGAATGAAAGAAGCGCAGGACACAGTTTCACAGACAAATCTTATTTTAGTCTTCACATACAGATGTAGGATCTTAATTTGAGTCAGTTTGCTACAGCGGAGAAATAATCCCGGATAATAATTAATGGACATTTTTGTAAGGGTTCCTACATTTTTCCTTTGGCCAAATCACGTCTGAAATGGAAATCAAAAACTTAAAATGCCTTTTTAAAATTCAGATATACTAAACGTTTGCATTTCCTGATGTGCAGGAAAATTATCAGCAACAAAAGAGTGCTGAAATTAAGATCCTACATCTGTATACAGTTTACAGCAGATATAAAAGGTGCAGTGAAATGCCTACGTGCAGCTCCCTCAACAATGCAGTGCAATATTGATATCAATAATGATCAAAAGTCAAATCCCAAAATAACAAGTAGTAGAAGAAGGTAGTTTCCATGGTAATAAAACGGATAAAAGGTAGTATCCATGGTAATAAAACTGATAAAAGGTCATTTCCATGGTAATAAAACGGATAAAAGGCAGTTTCCATGGTAATAAAACTGATAAAAGGTAGTTTCCATGGTAATAAAACGGATAAAAGGCAGTTTCCATGGTAATAAAACTGATAAAAGGTAGTATCCATGGTAATAAACTGATAAAAGGTAGTTTCCATGGTAATAAAACTGAAAAAAGGTAGTTTCCATGGTAATAAAACGGATAAAAGGCAGTTTCCATGGTAATAAAACGGATGAAAGGTAGTACCCATGGTAATAAAACTGAAAAAAGGTAGTTTCCATGGTAATAAAACTGATAAAAGGTAGTATCCGTGGTAATAAAACGGATAAAAGGTAGTTTCCATGGTAATAAAACTGATAAAAGGTAGTATCCATGGTAATAAAACTGATAAAAGGTAGTATCCATGGTAATAAAACTGATAAAAGGTAGTTTCCATGGTAATAAAACTGATAAAAGGTAGTATCCATGGTAATAAAACTGATAAAGGTAGTATCCATGGTAATAAAACTGATAAAAGTAGTATCCAAGGTAATAAAACTGATAAAAGGTAGTATCCATGGTAATAAAACTGATAAAAGGTAGTATCCATGGTAATAAACTGATAAAAGGTAGTTTCCATGGTAATAAAACTGATAAAAGGTAGTATCCATGGTAATAAAAGTGATAAAAGGTAGTTTCCATGGTAATAAAACTGATAAAAGGTAGTATCCATGGTAATAAAACTGATAAAAGGTAGTTTCCATGGTAATAAAACTGATAAAAGGTAGTATCCATGGTAATAAAACTGATAAAAGGTAGCATCCATGGTAATAAAACTGATAAAAGGTAGTATCCATGGTAATAAAACTGATAAAAGGTAGTATCCATGGTAATAAAACTGATAAAAGGTAGTTTCCATGGTAATAAAACTGATAAAAGGTAGTATCCATGGTAATAAAACTGAAAAAAGGTAGTATCCATGGTAATAAAACGGATAAAAGGTAGTATCCATGGTAATAAAACTGATAAAAGGTAGTATCCATGGTAATAAAATGGATAAAAGGTAGTATCCATGGTAATAAAACTGATAAAAGGTTGGCTTGGCCCCTAAAACCCTCACAAACCTTTACAGATACACAATCGAGAGCATCCTGTCGGGCTGTATCACCGCCTGGTACGGCAACTGCACCGCCCTAAACCTCAGAGCTCTCCAGAGGGTAGTGAGGTCTGCAGAACGCATCAGCGGGGGCAAACTACCTGCCCTCCAGGACACCTACACCACCCGATGTCACAGGAAGGCCAAAAAGATCATCAAGGACATCAACCACCCGAGCCACTGCCTGTTCACCCCGCTACCATCCAGAAGGCGAGGTCAGTACAGGTGCATCAAAGCAAGGACCGAGAGACTGAAAAACAGCTTCTATTTCAAGGCCATCAGACTGTTAAATAGCCATCACTAGCCGACTACCACACAGTTTCTCAGCCCTGCACCTTAGAGGCTGCTGCCCTTTATACATAGACATGGAATTACTGGTCACTTTAATAATGGAACACTTTAATAATGTTTACATACTGCTTTACTCATCTCATATGTATATACTGTATTCTACTGTATTTTAGTCAATGCCACTCCAATGTTGCTCATCCTAATATTTATATATTTCTTAATTCCATTCTTTTACTTTTAGATATGTGTGAATTGTTAGATATTACTGCACTGTTGGAGCTAGGAACACAAGCATTTAGTTAGATACTACTGCACTGCTGGAGCTAGGAACACAAGCATTTCACTACACCCGCAATAACAT